>NC_071492.1:165457-260074 GCF_028500815.1 Rissa tridactyla | reverse complement strand
CGCCCCGTCCCGTCCCGTCCAGTCCAGTCCCGTCCCGTCCCGTCCGGGCGGGCCCCGATGCACGCCGGGAGCTGTAGTCTGGGCCTGACACCCCACACACCCCCACCCCCCCCTCCGGACCCCCCCCCCCCAGTGCCCCCGCGGGGTCCCGGGGGGGCTCTGCACCTCTAAACGCCGCCGACGGCCGAAGGCGTCCCGGCCACGCCCACTTAAGGGCGGGGGGGCGTGGCCACGCCTCAGACCCCGCCCCCGACGGACCGCACCAACCGCCCCGCGGGGATGGAGGGGGGGAGCCGGGGCGCTCCCGCACTGAGCGGCCGGGTGGGCGCGGCCGGGGGCGGGGCCAGCGGGTGCACGCGGCGGCATGGAGGGTGAGCGGCGGCGCCTCGGGGGGCGGGGGGGGGCACATGGGGTCTGGAGGGGCCATGGAGCTATGGGGGGGCACACGGGGGCTGGGGGGGCCATGGAGCTATGGGGGGGCACACGGGGGCTGGGGGGAACGGGGGGGGACACAGGGGATATGGGGGGGCACATGGGGTCGGGGGGCGCTGGACAGGAGGGGGGGCACAGGGAAAGGCATAGGGGACATGGGGGCGTACATGCGGTTGGGGGGCGCTGGAGGGAATGGGGGAGACATGGGGGCTGGGGGGAACAGAGGGGAATTGGGGGGGCACGTGGGGCTGGGGGGCACTGGAGGGAACGGGGGGGACATGGGGGCTGGGGGGAACAGAGGGGTACATAGAGGGGCTGGGGAGGCACACGGGGGCTGGGGGGAGCGGAGAGGACATAAGGGATATGGGGGACACATGGGGTCGGGGGGCGCTGGAGGGAACGGGGGGACATGGGGGCTGGGGGGCACATGGGGGCTGGAGGGGACATGGAGGTATGGGGGGAACAGGGAGTCGGGAGGTGCTGGAGGGGAGGGGGACACATAGAGGGGCTGGGGGGGGCACACGGGGGCTGAAGGGAATGGGGGGGACATAACGAGGCCGGGGGGCTCATGGAGGGGCCACGGGAGCCGAAGGGGGGCCGGGGAGGGGGTCGCAGCCCATGACCCGGCTGTCCCCAGGGCCGGTGCGGTTCCAGTGTCCCCCCGAGTTCGAGGCAGCGACCCCCTCGCCCCCCCCCGGGCTGCAGATGGGGGCCCTGGGGGGTCCCTCCACTGAGCTCTGGCTCATCCGCGCCCCCACCGACTTCTGCCCCGAGAGGTCAGTCGGGGGATCAACACAGGGACGGCGCGGGGGGGGGGGCGCTGACAGCCAAGGGGGGTAACAGGGCTGATGGCATCAGGGGGGTGTCACAGGGAGGTGACAGTACTATCGAGAGGGTACGGGAGGACAGTGACAACTGAGGGAGGGGGGGGAGTGTCACAGTGCCATTGGAGCTGGCAGGGCTGGTGACACCAGGGGGGGCTCAGGGAGGTGGCAGCACCGTGTTGGGGGGGGTGGGGGGACAGGGCCAGCGGCCACGGTGCCCCCTCACCGCCCCCTCTCTGCAGCCTGGAGGGCTGCGCGGTGCCACTGGACGGCTGCGGGCAGCTCCAGCCCCCCGGGGACGGGGACAGTGACGGTGACAGGCGGCTCTACAGGCTGCAGGGAGTCCTGGGGGGGGCTGGCAGCGCTCTCCTCCTGGCCCCCGACTCCCCCGCCGGCCCCCTGGCTTGTGCCCCCCCCCTCCGCGGCTGCCTCACCATCACTGAGAGCTTTGGGCCCCCCCCCGGCGTCCCAGTGACTGTCCCCACGCCTGACCCACCCCTGGCCAAGAGGAAGAAGAAGAAGAAGACGACGACGAAGGAGCTGCTGGAGGTGCCCGAGGTGTCAACGCCAGGGAGGGCAGCGCCTGGCAAGGGGAGGGAGCACGGGCCAGGACTCCCCCAGGACATTGGGATGGCTCCTGGGGAGCCAGAGGTGCCCAAGAGAAAGAAGAAGCACAAGCGGGAGCGGCCGGAGTGACCCTGGGCACAGCGGGGTGTCCCCGTCCTTGTCTTCTTCCGCTCCCCGAGGCCGCGTCATCGATAAATGCCGTTTATTATAAAAAACAGATTTTTGCGCAGCCGCTCATTTGGGAACCTTGAGGAAGGGCTCGTGCAGGACATCGAAGAGCCGCTTGGCCTGGGAATGGGGAGGGGGTGAGGGGGGGGCGAGGGGCCACGTCCCCCGTGTCCCCTTGTCCCCTCGATGCTCACCTTCTGGGGCCCGACGCCGGGGCAGAGGGACAGGTCCTCCCTGGAGGCACCCACCACGGCTGCCAGCGACTGCAGAGCAAGCGAGGGGATAAGGGGGGGCGGGCGAGGGGATGAGGGGACGCATCCCCATCCCCAGTGTGCCCCGGGGGGGGGCGGGTGGCACGTCCCCACGGGTGACTCACCCCGAAAGTGGTGAGGAGGCTCAGCGCGTCCGTCTTGTTGACCGACTTGACGCTGGTCAGGCAGTCGGTCATCTGGGGAAGACGGGGAGGTTCAGGGTCCTGCGGTCCCCAGATTGGGGTGCAGGGAGGGGGCGCAGCTCACCCGGGAGAGAAAATCCTGCTCCACCCGCTCCTTCAGCAGGTCGGGTGGCTTCTGCTCGTAGGCCTTGTAGGTCTCCAGGTACCGCCCGGCCTCCTCGGGGCTGGGGAGGGTACGGGCAGTGGGAGTGGGGGGGCCACCCATGAGTGACAGCGGGGTCCCCCATGGGACAGCCCCTACCTCCAGGCCAGCAGGAGGGTGCAGTCAGCCAGGATGCAGACCTTCGCCAGCTCCTTCAGCGCCTGGTGCGGGTCCTTCTGCCAAGGGACAGAGGGGACAGGAGAGTGAGTGGATGGGGGAGACCGAACAGCAAGGGGACAGGGACCGGAGATGACCAGGAGAGGGACGGGACAGATAGGACACAGGGACCAGGAGAGTGAGGAGACGAGGGACCTGAGGTGACCAGGAGAGGGAGGAGACGAGGGACCTGAGGTGACCAGGAGAGGGACGGGACAGATGGGACACAGGGACCAGGAGAGTGAGGAGATGGAGACAGAGGAGCCCAAAGAGTGAGAGGAAGGGGACCAGAAGGGACAGAGGTGACCAGAAGAGCAAGGGGATGGGGACGGGCCAGAGGGATGAGGACAGCGAGGGGACAGGGAGCCTCTCACCACGTCGACCTGGACCAGCAGCAGCTGCAGCCCGTAGCTCCTGCCCAACTGCCGCAGGCGGTCGTGGATGTAGCCGGGGTGGAGGTGGTGGTACCGCAGGCTGGGGGGAGGACAGCAGGGAAGCGGTGATGCCGAGGGAACCCCCCGGGTACCCCCCCCGGAGCCCTGGCTCACCTCAGGAAGAGGGCACAGGTGCTCTGGCCCAGGACGTAGTCGGGGACAACGTCACCAAACTCCCAGGGGACGTTGCGGACGAACTTCAGCACCGGGTTGCCCCGCTGCGGGGAAAGGGTGGGGGGGTTGGGGGGTTCAGGAAGGCGGAGACAGTCCCCCGGTCCCTCTCCTTGTCCTGGGACAGCGGGGGACAGTCCCCCTCCCGTGTCCCGGGACGCCAGGACCGTCCCTTCCCACGTTCCAGGGGGCCCACGCGCGTGCTCGTGTGCCCCCCAGATTCCGGGGGAACGGCCCCCTCAAGCCCCGTGACACTGGGGGATGGCCCCCCCCCGTGCCCCGAGACTCCGGGGGATGGTCCTCCCGGGCCCCCCGACACCGGGGGATGGTCCCCCCACCCCTCCCCGGCGCCGACCCCCCTCACCTGCCGCGGGCTGGCGACGATGCCGCTGCTCTTGGCACCCGGCTTGAGCACGGGCAGGGGGGGCACGGCCCCGGGGCCGCCCCCGCCCGGTACGCCCCCCTCCGGCGGGCCGTCAGGCTCGGGGGCCGGGGAGGGCCGGGGTGAAGCCGGGAGCGGTTCGGCGGCTCCGGGGGCGGCCGACTGCTGCACCACGTACTCGGCGTAGGAGCTGGGCCCCGGGGGCGGCGGGGCGAGCACGGGAGGGGGCTCAGGGCGAGCCGCGGAGGGTTTGAAGAGCGACGGGACCTGGTGGGGAGGAGGGGGGAGCTCTGCGTGGGGCCTCCCACACCTCCCCCGGCCCCCTCGGGCCTCTCATGGAGCCCCCCTGGACCCACACGGGCTCCCCCCCGACACCAGCATCCCTCCCGGCCAACCCCGCCCCTCCCGGTCACCCGTGGCACCCGGCCGCCGGTACCGCGGGGTCGGCAGGACCCTCCTGCCGCAGCGTGAACCGCCTCCGCTTCCCCGCCGGGGCCGGGGCCGGGTCTGCGGCCGCCTCCATGGCCGGGGCGGGGATCGCAGGGCCGGGCCCGGCCGGGAGCGGGGTCAGGGGTCACCGCGGGGGACGCCGGGAGGGCTCCGGTGCCGCGGCCGCTGCGCCCGCCCCCCTCCGCGCGGCGATTGGCCGGTCGCTCTTGCCAATCAGGGGGCGCAGCACCGCCTTCCCGGGGCGGCTCGCGCATGCGTGCTGCGGCGCCTTGCTCGCGCCGGTCTTCCCGCCTCCGCGGTGGTGGGCGGGGCCACAGCCCCTGGGCCACGCCCCCGCTCCGCGCGAGGCGCACGTGGGCCGGGTGCCCCGGGGACACGGACGACCCTGGGGACACCGAGGGGGACGTTGGGGACACAGGGGCAGGACTCGGGGCGGGGAGATCCCGGGGACACAGGGGCTGACGCGGTGAGGGGCCCCAGGGACAGGGCACGGGCGGGACCTTGGGGGCCGCCAGGGACAGAGAGGTTCCCCGGGGGACACAGGGTGGGGACCCCTGGGGCCACAGGGATCCCACGTGGTGGGGGGACACCGGGAGCACAGAGGGGGCCAGCGTGGCAGGACATGAGGGGGATCCCAGGGGCCACCAGGGACATGGGGAGGACCCCTGGAGCCACTGCACAAGGATGGGGGGGGGGGGACGGGACACTGTGGGCCAACGAGGGCACAGAGGGGGACACAGAGGGTCACCAGGTCGGGACACCTGGGGTGATACCGTAAGGTGGCAATTTGGGACTCTCTAAGACTCAGTTTTGGAGTGTTAGGAAGCCGGTGCTCTTTATTGCAGCGCCGGGCGCGCGGGGGATCGCTCCGCCTCGTGTGCGCGCCGAGTCGCTCGACTCCAAAGGTTCCAAGCGATGGAGAACGTACGTATGCATTACATTTCCCAGAAACGATTAACGTATTCACGTTATCACCCAGAACTCAGTACCACACGCAAAGGTCCTTGACGCAGGCGCATCCATGTCCGTTGGGGGTCTTCCAGGGTCCTCCGGTGGTCAGCGCTAGTCTTCCTCACCGCGTCCGCTGGTTGAGCTGGGCCTTCGGGCGCCCTCGGTTCGCCTTTCGGCTCCGTTTGCAACTCCCGTTCTCCCCGAACTCGCTTATCCTCCATTCTCTCCCCATCTACTCCCCTCAAGGATACGTCGTCTCAAGGCTTCCTTTTATCCAACTAAGCCCAGCAGACGTCCAACCCATCCCGCTTCCAAAGCATCTCACACTGAGCTGCGTCATTCCGGTCAGGAACGAACCAGATGTTCTTTTAGCTCGGTATCGGCAAAGCCCAGGGGGCTTCCGCCCCGGCGTTCCGTGCTGTTCAAGGCTCCTGTACCAGGGGGACCCCAGGGACGCAGGGGCAGGACACAGGGAGGGGACGCGTTAGGGACGCCTTTCTCCCCCCGCACCCCTACACCCACCCCCTCCCCAAAAGCGGGAGGCTCGCGGCAGGGAGTGGGAGGCCCGAGGGGGTCGCCCCCTCCCAGGGCATGGCAGAGGCGAGGCCAGGCGCGGGGGTCACGGGCGACGCGGGCCAGCAGCCGGGATTGCCGGCGGAGAGCCACGATCTCCCGCTGGGTGCGCCGGTTCTGTCGCAGAAGGGTCCCGGTGCGCAGAGCCGCAGCCAGCAGCCCCTGCTGCCACAGCAGCTCCGCCGTCGCCCCCAGATGCCTGTTTCGGCTCCCCGGGCTCCCTACCGAGGCGGTGGCTTCGCGGCAGGCAGCGGTGGCTTCGTGGCGGGGCGCGGTGGCTTCGTGGTGGGGCGCGGCGGGTGGCGGGGGCTGGAGCAGGAGGAGCTGAGCCGGCTGCCAGGGCGGTGGGGGAAGTGCCAGGGGCTGCAGGGAAGAAGGAGCGGGGAGTGAGGCCGGAGCCGGCGCGGTGCGGGCACGGGGCGGCACAGGAGCCGCACGGTGCTGGGACAGCCCAGTGCCAGAGCAGCCCAGCGCCAAAGCAGCCCCAGTGCCAAAATTGCGTGGTGCTGAACCAGCCCAGTGCCGTAGCAGCACCGTGCCGGAGCCACACAGTGCCAGAGTCGCATGGTGCCGGAGCGGCCCGGTGCCGGAGCCACGCGGTGCTGACCCAACCCAGTGCCGGCACAGCATAGTGCTGGAACCACGTGGTGCCAAAGGAGCGCGGTGCCGGATTCGGCAGCACGGTGCCGTTACCTGCTGGAGGAAGAGGCTGTGGACGAGGCAGATGGGTGCCAGGCAGGCAAAGGGGTGGCCGGGTGTCAGGGCGGTGAGCGGGTGCCGCAGTGGGGCCGGCTGGGTGCCGGTGCTGGTTGGCTCCTCCGTGTCCGTCTGCTCTCGCCCGCTCAGGTCCTCCGAGCTGGCGTCTGCCAGGGTGGGAGTGAGCCCCCACCGTGCCCCAGGGACCCCCAGTCCGGGGACCGAGAACCCCAGCCCAGGGGACGGGGACCTCCTGCCCTGGGCGTCCCCAGGGACAGAGACCCCCCAAGCCAGGGGACGGGGACCTCCCGCCCTGGGCGTCCCCAGGGACAGAGACCCCCCAAGCCAGGGGACGGGGACCTCCAGCCCTGGGCGTCCCCAGGGACAGAGAACCCCCAACGCAGGGGACAGGGACAGGACACAGCCCCTACCTGACAAGCCGGAGTCCTTCTCGGAGTCGCTGGCTGGGGGGGGCTGTGCCACCCGCCCACCCCCTGTCTTCTTTGGAGGGGCCCCGGGGGGCTCAGTGTCCACCCCTGGCCCCTTTGGCTGGTCTGGCATCGGGGCAGCCCCTCCTGCAGGGGGACATTTGAGGGGGGGGGGACAGATCCTGGGGGCATACGGTGACCAAGGCGGGGGACCCTGGGGTAGTCTTGGTGGCCCAGCGCTGGGTGAGGGTGGCCAGGTGACAGGGGCAGCGGGGGGTTGCGACACAGTGGACATCCCCAGTCCCCCTGCTCCTGGTTCAGGGACACCCCCCCCCAAGAGTGGCATTGGAGGGGGCAAGGGGACTCAGCGACCCGGTCGTCCCCCAGCCCCGCAGCCCCTGTGTCCCCTCCCATCATCACCGCCGTGATGGGGACACCCCTGTCGTCCCCCCGGACACCTTCTGTCCCCCACGCTCACAGTAGCCCTATCCCCCAAATATCCCTGGTGTCCCCATGTGTCCCCGTGTCCCCTCCGTGCCTCCCGCACCCCTAACGTTCCCTGTCCCCCCAAATATACCTGTGGCCTCCCGTGTCCCCCAGAGCCCCCCCCAAATGTCCCCATGTCCCCCACAGCCCCTGTCCCCCCAAATATCCCTGTGGCCTCCAGTGTCCCCCATTCCCCCAGAGCCCCCCCAAATGTCCCCACGTCCCCCCATTTCCCCCGTCCCCCAAAGCCCCCCCCACCCCCTCCAAGTGTCCCCGCGTCCCCCACCCTCCTCCCGTACCTGCCTGGGGTCCGGAGCCGGTGCTGGTACCGGGCGGGGGGGCGGGGCGACCGACCCCGATCCGGGGATGGGGCGCGGGGGCCCAGGAGCAGCGGGACGGTACCGGTGAGGGGGGAACGCGGTACTAGGCAGAGGGGCTCCGGTACCGGGAGGTCCGGTCCGGGCTAGGGGGGCTCCGGTACCGGATAGGGGACGTTCCGCCACCGGAGTCGGGGGCGGGACCGGACACTCCGGTACCGGCGGGGCCGCGGGCGGTGCCAGCGGCGGCCCCACCAAGGGGTCTCCGGGCCCCGCCCCCGCGGGGGACGGGCGGCGCCGGCGGCCAATGGGCGCGGCCTCGGCTCGGTGACGTAGCTAACCGGCGCCACGTGCCGGCCCGGGGCCGGTGCTCCGCCACGTGAGGGGGCGGGGCCGCCGCAGCACGTGGCCGCAGGGAGGTGCCGCCACCGGAGCCCCGTGACGTGCCGGGGCGGGGGGGGGGGGGGGGGGGTGTGGGAGGGGGAACGGGACGGACGGACGGGACACGGGCGGGGCGTCCCGGGACCGGGACACCCCCCCCCCCCCCCCCCCCCCCCCCGCCGTCCCAGGATCCCGCCCCCGGTAAGCACCGGGAGGGATCCCCGTGGACCGGGAGAGCCCCGGTACGCATGGGAAGGGCCCCCTGGGACACCACCCCCTCCCCCCCCCCCCCCCCCCGCCACGCCCGGACCGGGACACGACCACCCTCCGTGTGCACCGGGAGGGACCCTGTAAGCCCCGGGAGAGAGCTCTGGGACCGGGACAACCCTGCCCCACCCCCGGTAAACCCCGGGAGGGAGCCCCAGGACCGGGAAGCGCCCCGTAAGCACAGGGGCCCCCCCGAGGAAAGGGGCAACTCCCCCCGCAATGAGGGGGGGGCGTTCAGGGGGACCCCCTCCCCCCCCAAGATTTTTCCCTAGACGATCCCCAGGGACACGGCCCCAAGGGGAACCCCCCCGTGGGAGGGGGGGGGGAGGCAGAGGTGAGGCGGGAGGTTTTGGGGTGAAATCAGCTCTTTATGGAACAGGCGACGCCGCGAGAACTCCGTGACACTGTCCTACACACCGGCACAATGGGATGGAGCGCACAACGTGGGGGGGGGGGGGGCGGGGGGGGAGGGGGACGTGAAACACAGGGCGGGAGGCGGGGGTGTCCACCGCTCCCTGGGGGGGGCCACGCAGCCACCCCCCCCCGACCCCCCAAGTCCCAGAGGAGATGGGGAAGGAGTGGGGGGGGGGGGGGACACAAAACGCCCGGCCCGGCCGCTCCCCCTGTCCGGTGCCTGGCCCGGATGCCGGGTCTGGTAAAAACCGAGCGAGTTGAGGGGGGTGTGGGGGGGGGGATCGGTTAATCCTTCTTCTTGTCCTCTGGGGTTTTTTCCCCCCCTGGGGGGACCCCGTCGGGCAGTGTCGGGGGGGAGCCGGCGGGTAGGGGGGGTCGGGGGGAGACCTGGTCCTCCCCGCTGACGCCGAATTCGTTGATGCGTGTGAGGTCCACCCGGTAGATCCAGCGCTGGTAGAGGTAAATGAAGAAGACTACGTCTGGACATGGCGGGGTGGGGGGGAAGGAGGAAGAAAGAGGTGAGGGGGGGGGGCAGCAGGAGGGACCCCCAGGAACACACACACACACACACACGCACCCCCCGACCCCCCCTCCCTGAGGCCCTACCGTCCCGCAGGCAGCCTATCCTGTACATCATGGGCATCTTGATGACGAAAGCGAAGAGGTCATCGATGAAGGTGTTGAGGGCTTTGTAGGTCAGCATCCGCCAGGGCAGGTGGGCCACCGACTTCAGCTTGTAGTTGATGAAGAGCTGGGGGGTCATGGTGATGAAACCTGCGGGAAGGGGGGGGTCTCCTTGTTAATGAAACAGCCGCCCCCCTCAACCAGAAAGCAGGCGGAGCAGGAAGGAGCCCCAGAGAAGAGCTGCACGCTGGGGCGACACCCGGCCCTTCCCTCCTCTTCCTCCCGTCCGGGAGAATTCCGGCACTCACCGAAGGTCAGGAGGAAGCCGTAGAGCATGCTCAGCACCCATGAGTACCAGCCCTTGTGCTCCAGGTAAAGCAGGCTGTACACGGCGTAACAGCCCAGCAAGGGGAAGAGGATCCAGGACAAGTATCGGAAAGCCATCTGGGGAGGCGGCGACACCGAACGTCAGCCAGCGACGTGCCGGAGCCCCCAGCCCTGAGCTTCCCGCCAGCTCCGGAGCGGCCCGTTCCACCGCATGCCCTGCTCCACGGGAGTCCTCAAACCGGGACAAACAGAGCGAGGAGACTCGTGCCGAGGCCTTGGCTGGAGCAGGGCTCAGCAGCACCCACTGCCCCCACCCCCCGCCCCTCCAAATCGCCCCCCCCCCCCCTCAACTCACGTCATCGTACACCTTCGTGGAAGACTCAATGTAGGTCGATTTGTCTTTGAAAGTTATGCGGGGAAACACTCCGGCCACCTTGTTCTCGCGGTCCAGCTGCCAGAGGAGAGGGGAAAGGCGTCACCGAGCAGGACCGAGGGCACTGCCAGCTCCCCCCACGCCCCCAGCGCTGCTCACCCGGACATCCATGACCTTTGTGATCTTCCAGAGGTCGATGAGGAGACCGATGAAGACACTGACTTGCACCACAAAGTTGGTTTCGTTGTCCAAGATGTAGAGGAGGACGACGAGGGACTGGAAGACGCCGAAGAAGACGGAGCGGACGGAGAGCCCCTCCAGAGATTGACGGCTGTTCCAGAACTGGATGTCTGTCGGGAAGGAGCCCAAGCCATCACCCCACTGGAGGGGAAGGAGAACCACCCCCCGCCCCCCAGAAGCTCTGGAGAGCTACCGCGGCACGCGTCCCGGCGGAAGGAGAGAGAGGAGCGGGTGGTGGCATCACCAGAGCTGAGCGGCCACCACAAAGTGCGGTCTGGCACCAGCACAGGAACCCAGAAAACCACAAGTTTCCGCCTTTCTGCCCTCAAGTCAGCCCTGCGGCACCGAGGAGTGCCGGATGCCTCAACCCATACCACAGTGGCCACAGCCTGCCCAAGACACAGGTGGGTTTGGCTACGGCCGCTGAAGACATCGCAGCCGGGTAGAGGAGGGCTCCCGGCAGCACGTGGCCATCAGCTAGCCAAGACAGGGGCCACGGTGCAAGGACAATCGCTCCGCCACCACCACAGGGAGGAGACGAGGTGGAGGCAGGAGAAGGGAGAGGATTTTAGGTCACGCCACTGCCTTCACGTCCTTCCCCTCTCCGCAGATCGCCCAGGTCCTGCCACAGCGCTCACCGTTTTTGAAGGCCAAGAACTCAAAGATGCTGTGCACGATGGAGACGACGATGGTCAGTGCCAGCAGGTAGGGGTTTGTCTCCAGGAGAGCAACCTGGAACAGGCATCGAAAACCTCTCGGAGGCTCCGTCCCACCCTCCCACCGCCCACCGCGCCAGGACAAAGAGGGAGGATCCAGGAGGATCCAGCCAGTCACGGGGCACCGGGGGAGCACAAAGGGTTTAACTTCTTGCTATGGTCATGGCCTCCAAGCTCCTTTCCCCCTGCACAGCCAAGACAAGCCGCAGGTAGGTGCCTGCACACCTCTCTCTCTTCACATCACAAAGGTAATTAATAAGGAGCGATGGTAACAAAGAAAAGGCACCGAGCGCTTTTCCAGCGGAGCTGGGAAAAGACGTGAAACACGGGGGAAGGAGCTGCTGCAAAGAGAGGTCTTGATCTACGGGAGCGAGCAGGAGAGCTGCAGCGGGGAGAAGGGAGGCCTGCGAGCAGCTCTCACCTTCACCGAGTCCTGCTCCTCATCTGACTGCTCATAGAGGTCCTCTCCCAGGAAATTCCAAGGGGATTTGGTGCTCTGGGCGGCGTAGAGCTGCCAGCGCCACAGGGAGAGCGGGCAGAAGGAGAGGCGGAAAGGCAGGCGTTGCAGAGTCTCGTTGATGGGGAAATAATCCTTCTGCAGGTTCCAGTAGTCGTTGAAGTAGAGGATGGGGTAGTAGTCACCGCTGATGGCATCAAACTTCACATCTGGAGCCAAGGGAAAGGGCAGAGCGAGGGCTGAGCAGGCGACGGAGCTGCAAGAGCCATCGTCACCGTCATCGCCCTCGGCAGCCACCCAGGAGAGACACAGAGGCTGCCTGACGCTGGCCCAAGCTCGGTACAAGCTCCCGGCGTGGTGGGGGTGACGCTGACGACGGAGAAACGAGCCCCTGTTCGCCACGAGAGCCCAAACTCGCCCTCCCGAGGAGAGGAGCCAGGGGAGCCCTTACACTGGTCCAGGGGGGGGCGGCACGCTGCCCTTCACCCAGGGTGTGTGGTCGTCCACCATGTTGATGGTCAAGTTGGGGTGCCAGTGTGAGATGACCTCCACGGGACCATAATCCTCTGCCCTCTGCAATGAAAATACCACCGCCTCTGTCACCGGCACGGCAGCCAGCGTCCCTCTATCTCACCCACCACCATCCCCCCTTAAACAAGGCAAGAGAGGGGGGAGCAGGAAGGGGCCAGGCCAACCCTCCCATCCCAGAAATACACGGAAATCATCATCCTCTCCCCTCTCTGCAGAGCAGGAGGGACATGCCCCAGGCAGGAGGGGGAAATCCTCTGCAGCGTTTCCCCGGCAGCTTTGCGATCAGAGGAAGGTGCATGAATATTTAGGAATTTGGCCAACGGAGTCGGGGCGGGGCAAGAAAAAACACCACACAGAAAAAAACCAAGCCAGTTACCTTGATCATTTCAGGGTCTGCCTCCGTCTCGCCCGTCAGGAGGTTCTTGGTTTTCTGGAACCGCCGACGCTTATATTTGTTGATCACTGGAAGGAAAGAGCAGAGGTGAGCGTTTCCTTTCACCTCTAGGCAGGCGAGGGAAGGAAATCTAAGGAGGCTACGGCCAGGACAGGCACATGCTGACCGGAGAAGCCCGTTTCCCTCACTAATTAATCTGCACCATCTCACAGATCTTCCATTTACCGAAGGGAATGGCTGTAGTGTGGGGACAACGAGCCAGATTAACAGCCAAACCTTTGGGATAACCGCCATCGCTGTTGGAGAAAAACACCTTCCTGTCCTGCAGGAAGACCTGAACATGGCGATTCCTTCCTCTTCTCAACGCTGACGTGGTTCCACACCCCCCCCGTACAGGTAGGGACCCCACACACACATAACGTGGATGGAAACCAAGAGCTTGCAGAGATTTAAAGAGATTTTTCCTCTATAGGTTCATGAAAGACAAGTTCCGAGTGCGGAAAACGCCCAGCCCAGGGAGCAGCAGAGCCAGCACGCTGGAGGCTGTGAGGAGTCAGATATTTGCCCTAATCTTCCCCGGAGGCACCCGCCTTCGCTGAGCCATCAGCCTAACTCCTTCAGGCTCCCATTCGGACATGGGAATTGGGGTGCCCCTTTTCCCCAAGCACCACCCCGGAGCCACCGCGCGCCGCCCTCCTGCCCTGGGCCATACTTCGTGACGTGTGGACGGTGGCGAGGCGCCTGTACAGGTTCTTCTGCCGGGGGTCAGGATGGAAGCCGCTCTTCGTGAAGTATACGTGGATATAGATGGAGCCGTTCTGCTGGACGCTCTGAAATCACACCCCAGCAGGGCAGTTACGGGTTGGATGCAGTCGGAGCACGGCTGTCACGTCTCCGCCTCGGCACCCGTGTTTGTACAGCACCTGGCACCGATGTCAACCATTCTCCCACAGCCATTGACCCCGTACGAAAGCAAAGCCTAAAGAAGCAGCTGCTTCCTCACAGCATCCGGAGAGCAGCGTGCCTACGTAGGCTTGCGCCCTGCGACGGGGCAGACCTCAGCTGCCGTACAGCTTGGGGCAAACCTGAAGCCTTTAAGAGCTGGTCGCCAAAACGATGGCCTCGAGCCCCATCACCCCCCGAAGAGACACCAGCCCACTCCGCAGGGTCTCACCCCTCCTCCGAAGCAAACGGGATACGGATAAAGGTGACGGCAGGGAAGCGCTGCAGCAGCCAAGGCCGCTTCACGCCTCAGCTCCACTCAGGGCTCCCTGCGATGGCTTTGAGCACGATCTTGACAATCCCCGCCAGCCCCTCAACAATACCCCAGCTGGCCTCAAACCTCACACAAAGAGCAGCGGGTGCACCCACCTGCGAAATGTCAACTTCCCCATAGTGTTCGTAGCACCCATCAGCGTTCTCACCACTGGTCCAGTCCCCGTAGACAAGATCCCGCTTCTGCCAGAACAGCGCCGAGCTGACGTTGAAGTCTGTAAAGTGCTCGTGCTCCGAGATATAAACGTAGAGGTCCTGCGGAGAGAGGAGGACGTCAGCTGCTGCCGGAGGACTCAGCCTGACGGTGAGATATCGTCGCCCAAATCACTCCCACTCCACCATACAGCGCCACAGCATCCCCTCCCAAACCGGCTGGGCGCTCCAGTGAGCCCAAGAAACATCTCTCGGCTGATGCTGCACCACCAGGACGTCGCAGCCGTGGGCAGAGCCACAGTTTATCTTGGCTAGATTTAACATCTAGCTCAGAGCGAGAGCAGCAGGTCCAGCCGCGGTGCCACCACACGGCCAGTCGCACGCAGGACGGGACGGTGCAGTTTCTGCCAGCGTTACCATTAAAGTGTCCTTGGGGAAGAGGTTTCGGCTCGGGGCTCGGGGCGTCCCACCCGCACTGCTCTGCTCCTGTGGCGCCGGCCCGCGGCGGAACCAGCTGCTGATGGCCCAGATGATGAAGATCCTGCGGGAGGAAGGGGGAGAAGCTGCTCAGATATTTTAGCCACCCTCCCCATCCAAATCGGACACAGCCTCCTGTGAGCAAACCCCCCACCCCGTTCCCCGGGGCGGGGAGGAGGGAAATCGTTAGTGCTGGACAGACAAGCCCGCATTTCAAAACTCTTTATTTTCATCTGTTTCCATCGTGGCACGCGTTCCCCCTCAGGCGAGAGGGGCCGGCCAGAGCAAACTGGTTCTGGGCCAGTTCAGACCCAGCGCGAGGCACCGCGGGAGCACGCCGAAAGCCAGCAAAGGTGCCAGGCACTCGCCTCAAGGACACAGCGAGAAAGTCACACTCTGAGGTATCCCAGAGCAGGCTGCGAAGGGGTGCATAAGGCATCCCTGGCGCAGGACAGGGACACCGGGGTGTCCCCAGCTCCCGGCAGGCACTCCGCGTCACGCACGCGAGGTGCTTGTCCCTCCGTAGGCAAACCGATGCCGAACCAAGGGGACACTAAAGCCACAGGACAAAGCCGGCTCCCACGCACGCGTGACAGAAGAGAGTCACCCGGTGAGCGAGGGGCAGACGCCAGCGTGCTCCTGGCCCCACAGAGACCTTCCAGCAGAGCCCAGAGCCGCCCCCGGCTTGCTCACCACCTCCAAATCCACAGCCCTGATGGTTCCCGACCTCCGGCGCGCAGCTGCCATTGCTCTCCAAAGCTCCCTGGGCTGCTCCCAGCACAGAGGCTGGGACGGGTCCCTTCTGCACACGCTCCACAGCCCTCTGCAACCCAAGCCAGGCAGCAGCGTTTGCGTGTATTACAAGAAATCGAGCTGTCTGCCCCTGTTTTGGAAAGCTTTTTGCAGCGCATCCCGAGGTACGAGGGTTTTCAACTCTGGGGGTTTTTTTGCCGGTAAAGCATGAGGGTTCTTTCATACATTCCCCGGGTGCCACCAAATCAGACTTCCCCCTCCTCTGCTGCACATGGAGTGACCGGATAACAAGCCTGGGAATGGTGGGCAGCGCCAGCGACCAAACAATAGCTCCCAGGACCGAGCGACAACCACAGCTGTGTGTCCGTGCTGTGGGCAGAAGACTCCGGAGACCCCGAGACACATCAGGATTTAGTTCAGCGTAACTCTCCGTTAGGACGAGCCACAGCATTTTACAAAGCTCGAGAGCCCAAACGAGTGTCCCCGCGCACCCCTGGCTGTGCCACTGAAACAGAGGGAGCACGCAGAGCCCAGCACAGAACCCGCGCTGCCAGCTTTCACGAAGCCCCATCAGCAGTCGTAAACCTGCGACCCAGGACATCACTTTTTGCTCAGAAAAGGCTTAGGGGAATATTTCTTCTTCCCAAGGTTTTGGGGACCAGACCATCGTGCTTTGCCTATTACACGTGGTCATGACCCGCTCAGGGCTTTCCCTCTTCCCTCCTCCACCAGCCAAGCGCAACGCGCGGACTATTTCCAAGCACTTCCGAGGGCACAGCTCCATTGGCAATGAGACAACAGCACGGTCTTCCTCCTGGCTTTGCCGGCCAGGATACTGGATCTGCTGGCGGAGACGGCACTTCGGAAAGGAACAAACCCACCCTTAGTGGGTCAGAAAGGAGCAGACGGACAGAGAAGAAGTGGAGTGGGAAAGCAGCTCATGGATGCAAGGAGGAGTCACAGCACCCAGGAAGGGATTCACAGCCCATTCTGTAGCACAGCTCCAAGACCTGGTGGCTCCAGCATCGGCCTCCTCACCACAAGGCAGGTGAGACCAGGAACAGCACATCCAAACACACAAACACCAGCTCCAGGCGTGCCAGCGGAAACGCCCTCCCGTTCGCCTTCCCCATGGAACCAGGAGCGACCAGGGGCAGGGGCTCCGCACTGCACTGGGAGTCATCTGTGCCACTGTGTGGACTTTGGATCCCCCGCAGCAAGGCACAGGGAGTGCCGGCAGCTCCTTGGAGGAGTCTGGGAAGCATCGGCTGCTCCTGCTCGGGACGAGCCAGACCCCAGGCCCCCGGGGAAAATCCAGGAAGGAGCTCAAGAGCCCAGAGCTCTGGAAAAGCTGTGACAGCGGCGGGGGTGACCAGCCCCACAAGGGGCAGCCCCACAGGCTTCCCTCCTCCTGGCAGGACACACAAGATGTGGGGACAGGCAACACCGGGCCCCCACGCCCCGGGACCCCGCTGCGCCCCCGGGATGGGGGGCACGAGCCGTCTGCCC
This sequence comes from Rissa tridactyla, assembly GCF_028500815.1. NCBI lineage: Eukaryota > Metazoa > Chordata > Aves > Charadriiformes > Laridae > Rissa > Rissa tridactyla. The sequence goes on along the minus strand of NC_071492.1, from coordinate 243,552 downwards.
GACCCAGGACCCCGCTGTGCCCCCGGTTTTGTGGCCCCGCTGCCACGGCGGGCCGGGAGGGAGCGAGGCCGGCGGGCCGGTGGCACCGGGCGGGGCTCACCTGAAGAGGACGCCTTTGATGACCTGCCAGGCATTGGGAGCCGGCTGCTGCCGCTGCGTCTCGGCCGCCGCCGCCTCGCCGCCACCGGCGCTCCCATTACTGGTCACCTGCGGGGAGGAGGGAGGCGCACGGCACCGTCAGCCGAGCGGGACCGCCGAGCAGAACCTCCCCGCGGGACCCACCTGCCTCCCCGGTCCCGGCCCTCCCGTACCTGCCCCGGGCCCGGCGCGGGCCCCGCCGCCACCTCCGTCCCCGGCGCCGCCATCTTCCTGCGCCGCCGCTCCCGCCGCTCTCGCGAGACCGCCGGCGGGGGGCACGTGACGGCGAGGGGCGGGGCCGGGGCCGGGAAACCACCACCCCGCTCCCAGCCCCGCCTCCGCCGCGGTGACGTCACCGACGGCGGGCCAATGGCGGCGCCGGCCGCGCCGGGGTTTCCCGGCCCGCCCCCGCGGCGGTGACCTCAGCGGTGGCAGCCAATGGCGGCGCCGCCCGCGCGGGGATTTCCAGCTACCGCGGCCGCGCGGCCTCGGGGGCGGGTGGGGGCACCGGCACCGGCACCGGCACCGGCACCACATGGCCCTGCCGCTCGGTGAGCCCCGGCACCGGGAGGAGGGAGGCTGTCTGCAAGGGGAGACCGGGGCCTGTCCTGGGGGAGGAGGGGGCCGGGTCCCGCCTGGGGCGGGGGACACAACCGGGACCTGCTGGGGGGGCGGGGGGGGGGGGGATCGGAGCCTACCCAGGGAGTACCCGGGCCTGCGGCATGGAGGGGGCCGGTGCCTTCTTGTTGGGGGGTGACCCGGCGGACCTTGCCCGGGGAACGGGCGTCACCGGGGGGAGGCGGGCCCGGTGACCCCCGGTTCCTGCCCTGGGGGATGTCACCGAGGGGGGGCGTGGTCCCGGGGCCCACCCCCGGTTCCTGCCCGGAGAGAGCTGGGGGGGGGGCAAGTAAGTATGATTGGGATCCCCCGACATCTCCTCAGGGGTGGGCAGCCGCTGACCCCGGGGGGTGTCATGGTGCCAGGGCCCCCCTGATCCCGGCTGAGGGGGCAGATCCCTGCTTTGGGGGGATCCTGGCCCTGGGGACCCCCTCATTGCTGTTGGGGGGGGAGGGGGGCATGATCGTGGGGAGGCCCCAGTCCCTCTTCTGGGAGAACTTTGATTCCTTTGCTGTGGGGGGAGCGACCCTGAGCCCCAACCCCCAGTCGTGCTCCATGGGGTGACGGTTACGTGTCCCCACAGGCGCTGCCCTGCAGGATCCCAGCCTGGCCATGGCAAACGCCGCACCTGTGACCGGTAAAACCCCTACACCCCCCCCCCGGATCCTGCTGTCCCCTCCTGCGGCGGGTGGGCTCCCCAGGGGGCTGGGACCCTGGGACCAGAGGTGACCCCAACGTGGCCCCTGCAGGCTGGGGGTGTCCCTCAGTGTCCCCCGTGGGTCGGGGAAGTGGTGGAGGGAGACTCAGGGGGGATTTTGTCTTTTCAGATGATTTAGGTGAGTGGACCCTGGGGTACGCAGGCAGCTGGTAAGTTTTGCCGCAGGTTTTTGGGGAACCTCAGCCAGAGCAGGATCCTGGAGCCTCAGGTGACGGAGCCAGCGATGGGCCCCCCTGCCCCGTGTGCCTAGACTGGCCGAATCCATCCTTCCGGGGGCCGTGAGCAGGATTTAGGGTGCAGAGCTGTGTGCCGTGAAGCAATGAACCCCCCGCGGGAATGCGATGGGGTGCAGGGTAGGGGATGGGGCATCTCGTCCCTCCTGCACAAAGAAGGCATTTGTAGATGGAACGAAGGCAGGATCTGGCTAGTCCTGTCCCATCCCCTGGCTCAGGGCAAATGGGGGCTCACGGCAGGCCCAGAGGGGTCTCAGCGAGGACTCGGGGTCCTCCCCATCCCGGGGCTGCCCTGAAGCCCTCCTCATCCCACAGAGATCATTGAAGAGGTCATGAAGGAGGATGGCTTCCAGCCGGATCCAGCTCCTGCCCTGCCTAAAGTGCTGCCCAAAGGCTCAGCCAAGTTGGTGGCCCGTGGCTCCAGCCCCATGGTGGCCACCCGGCCGCTGCGCCCGGCTGAGCCCTGCCCACTGGCAGCCGGGCTGGCGCCTTATGGTGTGGCGGTGCTGCCGGCCAACACGCGGTCCCCGCAGCTCACCCAGAGCCTCAGCACCCTCTCGCTGTCGCCCAAGCTGGTGCCGCGGGGCACAACAGGCGCTGGCGGGCGGCACCGCTGGTCTCCGGCTGCCGGGCACAGCAAGGACCAGCTGGAGGAGCTGCTGGAGCCGCCCAAGCTGGTGATCACGGAGCAGCCCAAGCAGCGGGGCATGCGATTCCGCTACGAGTGCGAGGGCCGCTCGGCCGGCAGCATCCTGGGCGAGAGCAGCACCGACGCCAGCAAGACACTGCCGGCCATCGAGGTGAGTGGCTCGGATGCAGCCCAGGGTGGGCGGGCTGAGGCTTGGGGGTGGCAGAAGAGTTCCGTGGGGTTGCCAGAGCCCCGTGGATGCCGGGGGGGGGAAGTGTGAGCCCCAGAAGTGTCGGGGTGCTCAGCGCCCATCCTTGAGCGTAGGGGCCTCCTATGGTGGGAGGTGCTGATGGCTCATGTCTCCCCGGGGTGGTGGGTGCCAGCTGGGTGCTGGAAGGTGCCCAGCCTCAGTGGGGTAGTGCCAGGGCCTCATGGGGGGAGGTGGTCAGACCCCAGTAGGTGCTGGAGCACTTTCCCCCCCCTCCATTTGTCTGGGCACGGGCCCCCCCCCCGTGTCGGTGTAGTACCTGGGGTTGTGCTGACAGCTCGTGTCTCCCCAGCTGCGGAACTGCCATACGATCCCCGAGGTGAAGGTGACGGCGTGTTTGGTGTGGAAGGACTGGCCCTACCGCGTCCACCCCCATGGCCTGGTGGGCAAGGACTGCAGCAACGGGCTCTGTGAGGTCGTCCTCAAGCCCCAGACAAACCCCAAGCACAGGTAGACGATGGCAGGATGAGTCCCACTGCTGACGGGGAGCTGTGCCGGGCTGTGTCCGAGACCTTGCACTGGGACGCCAGCATCAGCTCGTGCTGAGGGCTGGGTTTTGGGGGGTTCCCTGGGCAGTGGGAGGCTGGGAGGGACAGGATGCCCGGGTTCCCTGGGGTTTTGGATGGAGGGAACTGCCTCCCCAGCACATCTCTGCTCCCCGGCAGCTTTAGCAACCTGGGCATCCAGTGCGTGAAGAAGAAGGAGATCGAGGCGGCGATAGAGAAAAAGCTGCAGTTGGGCATTGACCCCTTCAAAGGTGGGGGGGGCTCAAGCGGAGCCGTTTTTAGGGGCTGAGAACCTATCGCTGCAGGGGTTCCGGGTCCCATGGGGATGTCCCCAACCCCTCCCTATGGAGCCACTGACCATCCCCTCTCCTCTCCCCAAGCTGGTTCCCTCAAGAACCATCAGGAGGTGGACATGAACGTGGTGAGGATCTGCTTCCAGGCCTCCTACAAGGACGGCTCCGGGCAGACACGGCACCTCAGCCCAGTGCTCTCAGAGCCCATCTTCGACAAGAGTATGTGGCGGTGGGGGGGGGGGGGGTGTGTCCATGTCCCCGGTGGGGCCACCGGACCCCCAGAACCTTCTCTGGTCTGGGATGGGGTGGGTGGAGAGACTGCATCCAGTTCCACACCAGGGCTGGGCTCAAGGCTGCGGGCTTTGGCCAGGGTTAGTCCCACATCGCTGGTGGGGGTTTGTCCCCTGTGCCCAGGGTGGGGTGGTCACCTGCATCCCACGGGGCTGGTACCCAGCGCGAGGGCTGGTCGGGAGGAGATGATACTGACAGGAATGGCCCCGGTGCCCGAGCCTGGTCGCGGTGCTCTGGCGCAGTCTGAGGCCTGGCCCCGGCGCGCTGCTGGGGCGGTTTGGGAGCCGGCTCCCAGCCTGAGCCGTGACGCTGCCCGCAGAGTCCACCAACACCTCGGAGCTGCGGATCTGCCGGATGAACAAGGAGAGCGGTCCCTGCACGGGTGGCGAGGAGCTCTACCTACTCTGTGACAAGGTCCAAAAAGGTAGGGGGGGGGGAGCTGGCAGCCCCGTAACCCCGAGGGCATCTTTCGGGGGCCAAATTACCCCCCAGGAAGCCAGGATGGGGGTGAAGGAGGATGATGAATGCCGGAGCTGCTGGAAAGTTTTGCAGAGGGTCCAAATGGGGTTGGGAGCTGTGAGCTGCCACCTCCCCCGGGCTCCTAAACGCTCCTGGGTGCTGGAGGGGGAACTGTGGGTGCTAGAGGGGGGAGCAAAGGGGTCCTGCAGCCTCCCAGCCCCTCCGCTGTAGGGGAAGGGCCCCTGGGCTGGAGGGAGGGGGCCTAGCACCAGAGAGAAGACCCCAAGTCATGATGGAGCCATCTTGGCTGCTTGTGGGAGGCGTAGAAGGCAGGAAGGGGGGACCTGGGTGCAGGAGGGGAGGGTACCTCAGGGTGCTGGAGTGGGGGGCCCCAGATGTCGGTAAGTGACTTTGAGGGCTGGAGGGGTGGCCCCCGCTGCCTTGCTGATTCCCCCCCTCCCGCCCCAATTACCACAGAGGACATCGCGGTGGTTTTCCGGAAGGAGACGTGGGAGGCGCGGGCAGACTTCTCGCAGGCCGACGTTCACCGCCAGGTCGCCATCGTCTTCAAGACGCCGCCCTACCAGCACCTGGAGCTGGCTGAGCCCGTGGAGGTGGAGGTCTTCCTGCAGCGGCTCACTGACAGCGTCTGCAGCGAGTCCTTCCGCTTCACCTACCTGCCCAAGGACCACGGTACCTGCGCGGCCACTGCCCTGCGAGGGGGACAAGAGGCCCCTGGGATGGGGACAGGACCCCCGGGGTTGGGATGTGGCCCGTGGGATGGGGACAGCCCACCTGGGATGGGGACGGGACGCTTGGAAAGGGATCAGAGGGAGTGGGGACACCCTGCTGAGATGTCAGTCATAGCCCATGGGATTGGGGACAGGCCACTGGGATGGGGACACAGAGTGGGGACAGGACCCCCCGGGGTTGGGATGTGGCCCGCGGGATGGGGACAGCCCACCTGGGCTGGGGATTTGGGATGGAAACGGGAATATGAGGCCTGTGGGATGGGGACGGCTCTCTCCAGGCTGGGGACAGGCTCCCAGCGTGGGGACAAGGCTGAGGGGGTGGGAGGGACCCCGGGGGAGGCCCTGGCTCACCCCCACCCCTCCCCGCAGATGCCTATGGGGTGAACGTGAAGCGGAAGCGGGGGATGCCCGACGTCCTGGAGGAGCTCTCGGGCTCAGGTGGGTGCCAGCAGGGCCCCCCCCCGGAGGGGAGAAGGCTTCCTGAGGGGCACCCCAGCACCAGCCCCCCTTCCTGGGCTGCTCCCCTCACTCTGCTCCCCTCTCCCCGGCCCCGCAGATCCCTACGGGATCGAAGCCAAGAGGAGGAAGAAGCCGCCGGGATACATGGATCACTTTGCACCGCTGACGGTGGCAGGTGGGTCCTGGGAAGGGGAAAGCCAGGGCGGGGGGATACAGGGGTGGATGTCCTCCATGGCAGAGGTGGGGGAGGGACGGTTTGGCATGACTTGGGGTCAGAAGAGCACCCCCTGCAAAGGGTGGGAGATGTCTCCAGGTCAGCCCTGGGGTTGGGAGAGGCTCCAGGGACCCCCTAAGGCCCCAGGGTCACCCCCAGGGTTGGCAGAGGTCTCCAAGCCCCCACGCAGCCCTGGGTCCTGCCCAGCGTCCCCCAGGTCCCCCCTGGGTTCAGGGTCACCCCTGGAGTTGGTAGGGCTCCCCAGGACACCCCCCCCCCATGTTAGATGGGTCCCCCCAGGGTTGGGAGAGGTCCCCAAGCCCTCCATGGTCCTGGGGTCATCCTCAGGGTGGGGAGCTGCCCTGGGTCCCCCCCCTGCAGCCCTGGTGTCACCCCATAAGTGTGCTGGGGGGTCGGAAGGGCCCACCTGGTCCCCCCCCCGACCCTCTCTGACCCCTCTTTCTCCCCACAGAAGATGCCTTTGCCTTCTTCACCGGGGAGCCAGAGTCCTTCGACACCCTGTCCCAGCTCTACGTCCCTTTCGTGTCCCCACCGGGCCACCGCGAGGGGCTGCCCCCCCCATACACCCCCACGGACTTCCCGGCCTGCCTGGGCCCCGAACTGCTGTCCGAGCCCTACGGCTCTCCCCCCCGTGCCCCCCCCTTCCCCCCCACCGACCCCCACCCCACTGCCAGCCTGGTGGGCACCCACATGTTCCCCGGCCACTACAAGGACACCGACCTGCGCCTCGGAGACGTCTGAGCCCCCCCAGCACCCCAGTAGCCCTCCCCTCTCTGAGCTCGGGGGGCCCCCTTGCCCCCCCCCCCCCCCCGCCCCGGGCCGGCTGGCCCCGCCGGGGCGGCACCGAGCCCCCCGGAAGGATTTCCCCCCTCAGTCAAGCCGCTTTGCACTATATTTATGGGGGGGGACACCCTCCAGTGGCCCTGGGGGGGCCACAGGGTGGCCCCCAGGGAGGGGGAACACGTGCCACCACCCCAGTCCTTTGGGTCCCTGTGCGATGGGGTTGGGGGGGAATAAAGCCATGGACTCTGTCACCCGCCTCGTCCTGCCCTGGGGGGGGAAAGTGGACACGGGGGATACTGGGAGAACTGGTTCCCAGTGGAAGTCCCCATGGGGGAACCCCGGCCACAGCCTGGGTGGGGCACCAGGACCAGTTTGCCCAGCGCGGGATTGGGACCACTGCGGCCCAGAACAGCCCTGGGAGTGGGGCAAGAACCAGGACAGGTCTGTCCAAATACAGCCCAAGGACTGGGCCTGGGACCAGCCCGGCCCAGTATAGACCTGGGACTGGAACTGGCACTGGGCCTGGCCTGGCCCGGTGCAGCCCTGGGCCTGGGACAGGCACCGGGACCGGCCTGGCCCAGTATCCCCTGAGGACTGGGACCGGCAGCGGGACTGGCCTGGCCCAGTGCAGCCCTCGGCTGGGACCGGCACCGGGAGCGGCCTGGCCCAGTATCACCTGAGGACTGGGACCAGCACCGGAGCGGCCTGGCCGGTAACCCCTGAGCACTGGGACCGGGACCGGCCTGGCCCGGTGCAGCCCTAGGCCCGGCACCGGCACCGGCACCGGCACCGGCACCGGCACCGGCACCGGCACCGGCACCGGCTGCGCGGACCCGCCCCCGGGGGCGGTACCCCCGAGGCCCCGCCCTTCCGTGACGTCACACGCCTGCCCCTAATGCGCAGCGTTCTGACCCTTTTCCCCGCCCCTCCCCCGTGCCCTCACTTCCGGTTCCGGGTCGCCCCACGGCCGTTGGCCCGGCGGTGAGTGTTTAATGGCGGCCGGGTCGCCTCCCCCCGCGTGTGCCCTTCCTCAGCCCCCCGGGGGTTCTCCCCACCCACCGGGGTTGCGGCTCCCGATCACGGTGAGGCGCGGTCGGGGTTTCCGCGCCGGGCCTTCTCCGGGGCCTGCGCCCGCGGCCTCCCTTGTCTCCGCCCCGGGGGGCGCCCGGTATCCCCCGCCATCCGGCCCCGGGAGTTGTCCGTGTCGTCTTCCCCCGCGTCCGCCCCGGAGAGTGCCCGGTGTGTCGCCCCCATCTCCACCAGAGCTGCCCGATGTCTTCCCCCCCCCGCCACGTCCCCCGCGGTGTGCCGGGGCTCCCCCTTCCCCAGTGTCTGTGCGCCGCTGCCCCCCCCCCCCCCATTCGCCCGTTACCTCCCCACCGCGGGTGTGCCCGGTGTCCCCCCGTCACCCAGGGGTCCCCCCCACACACACACACGCTCCCCGGTCTCCTCGGTCACTCCGTGTCCCCTAACGCAGCCCCTCCGCCCTCAGGCAGGGAACAGCTGTCTCGGCGCCGCTGTCTCCTCCTCGGTGCCCGGCAGGAGCCCCCCCCCCGGCTCGGTGGCAGCTGGGGGACGCCAGGATGTGGCACGAAGCCCGCAAGCATGAGCGCAAGCTGCGGGGGATGATGGTGGACTACAAGAAGCGAGCGGAGCGCCGCAGGGAGTACTACGAGAAGATCGTGAGTGTCCCTGGCCTCGTCGCCCTCCCCAGGGACAGTGGTAGCCCCCGACCATCCCTCAATGGGCCCCGACGTGGGACATGCCCCGGGGTGTTGGGGAACTGCCTGGGCGCTTCGTGGCTGGTGTTGGGGCTGGAAGAGTGAGGGATAAAGGAGCTGCGGTGCTCGCTGCTGCCTCCCCTCCCCGGGGACCCCGCGGGGGTACCCCTGGGTGGGCGTCCTAAGCCCGCGCAGGCAAAGGCACCCCCCTTTGTTCTCCCCCTTTTCCTTGAGGCTCAGGGCTCCTGCACCTTCTCTTACCCGAGGCTCTCGCTCCCCCTTTTTCCTGAGGTTCAGGGATCCCGACTTGCCCTTTTCTCCAGTGCTGGAGGCTTGGGGCTCCCCCCTTTCCTGAGGTTTGGGGCTCCCGCTCCCTCTTTTCCCCAAGGCTCAGGGTTCCTTCTCCCTTTTTTCTTGCCCTCAGAGTTTTTACTCTGTTGGGTTTTTTTTTGTTTCCCCCCCCCCCCCCCCCCCTTTTCTCTAACCCTGGGGTTTTCTACTTCTCCTAGAAAAAGGATCCGGCCCAGTTTCTACAGGTGCACGGCCGGGCCTGCAAGGTCCACCTGGACTCGGCCGTTGCGTTGGCCGCTGAGAGCCCCGTCAACATGTGAGTAGCCCCGCGCTGGGCAGGAGGCGTCTCGTGCTGCTCCCTGGGCCGGCGAGGGGGTTCGGGAGGAGTGATCGGTGCCTTGCCGAAAGCGTCGCCTTCCCCAGGGGTTCTGGTGCAGACGCAGCATCTTTGAGAGGCGCTGAGCCTTACGGCAAGGGTTCAGGGGTGAACGGCGGGGGGTGGGGGGGAGGGCTTTTTGCCCAGCCAGAAGCACGTTCCCAGTTGCTTGGCTCCTCATAGCTCAGCCCCCCGGGAAATTAAATCGGGGCTGGTTTCTGCCCATCAAAGAGGACTCAGCTCCTCCTCCCCCAGAGCTTCTAGGAGATGTTGGTTCCTCCCTCCCTGTTTGGGAGTGACTAATGCCAGAGAGCCAAGTGTTCCCGCCGGTGCTCAAGGTCAAGGCGGGGTTTGTGCAGGTTTTTGGGGGGGGGGGGGTGTGTCTCTGGCTGCCCCCCAGCCCTGACGACCTCTCTCTCCCCACAGGATGCCCTGGCAGGGGGACACGAACAACATGATCGACCGCTTCGATGTGCGGGCGCACCTGGACTATATCCCCATGTACACCCCGCCCCTGCTGAACCCCATGTAAGCTGAGGGGCACCAGGGCACCCCGCTGCGACAGGAGCTGCCGGGTCCGCGTCAGGCCTTCTTGGGTCTGTTTTGGAGCGGTTGCCTGAGGTTTCATCGCCTGCGAGCCTGGCTGGGGTCGCTGCAGGGCGGGCAGGGCTGCTTTTTAGACTTTATGGACTGGGACCAGTGTGGAGCTCCCAGTAGCCGGAGGATAAGGTGGAGCGAGCACAGAGGGACGGGTAGGGCTGGAGCGTGGGGTGAAGGGCAACCCTGCAGCAGCTTTTCCGTACCTAAAACGTTGGAGAGGACGGAGCTGAGGTTTTTGCAGAGGTCTGCACTAAGAGGGTATGACGAAAAGGTCAAAATTAGGCTGAGGGTGTTAAGTAAGTACCAGCACAACCCCCGGAGGCTGGTGGGGTCTCGGTCTCTTGTCTCTGGAGAGAGGCGTCGCCCAGCTGGAGCGGGCTGCGGGAGTCGGTCCTGCTTCGAGCAGGGATGGGACGGAAGGCAAATTTTTCCCCCAGGGCTGGGGCTGGCTCTGTGGAGAGCAGTCCCGTCCTACCCCTGCTTGCTGCTGCTCCAGCACCTGCTTACCCTCTCCGGCCTCGGCACAAGCTCTGGAGAGCAGTTCAGCCCCTTTGCTGGGTTTTTTAAGGGAATCCCAGACCAGCACGTGATCCTCTGCCTGCAAAACCTGTGCAGTGAGGAATTCGATCTTGCTTATCCGAGCAGAAAGGGGCCATGGTTTTTCCGCGGTCCAAAACACCCAGGGAGAGGGGAGCCTCCGTCTCCCCAGAGGCTTGTGAGCACCAAAAGCTGCATCTCCTCCTTTCCAGCTCCCCTGAGCAGGAGTCTGACGAGAGAAAGTGTAACTACGAGCGGTACCGAGGCCTGGTGCAGAACGACTTTGCTGGCAGTAAGTGTCTTGTGCAGGCGGGAGGGTCGGGGCTCTGCTGAGACAGGGTGAACCCCCACAATTCGGGGGAAATGCGAGCTTGTCCAGGACGCGGCTTGACGTGGTGCCAACCGAAGGGCAAGGGGATGGTCTCGTCCCTGCTCTGGGGGTGGCACGGAACTGGGAGAGCTGCATCCCGTCTAACGAGCTGCGGTTAGTCAGCTCTCGGAGCTGCTGTCTCTCAAGTGGGCGTGAAGCAAGCTGGTACCTTCCCTGTGTGGTTGCAGTCTCGGAGGAGCAGTGTCTCTACCAGATCTACATTGATGAGCTCTACGGGGGACTCCAGAAGCCAAACGAAGATGAAAAAAAGAAGTGAGTGTGAGCAGAGGTGACAGAGGGTGGCTGTCGTGTCCCTGTCCTCGGGGGCTGTGCTGGGACCGCGGCTCCGGGGTCTCCGAAGCACCCACTCTTCAACTGGTCCCAGTTTCCCCTCTACCGGGGTGGGACTGAGCAGCCACTGGCTGCACCATCCTTCCTTGGCTGCTCTCGGTGACCCTCTGAAGTTGTCCCCTGTGTCTCTGTGCTGAAATGTCTGTCCCGTGGCCGTTGCTGTGGCCGCGAGGCTGTCCTGGGGCTGAGCGGAGCAGCGGTGGCTGATGAGGGAGGCAGAGGAAGTTTCTTCCCGAGGAAACTTTCTGCCCCGATGCCGCCTTTGCTGGCATGGAGCTGCCGCGCCGGAGGGGAGAGGCGGGCAGGGGCTAAACGTATCTGTGCCCAGGCTGGCGGAGAAAAAGGCCTCTATCGGCTACACGTATGAGGACAGCACCGTGGCTGAGCTCGAGAACTCCTTGGAGAAGCGGGGGGAGGAGGAAGACTCTGAGGAAGACAGCAACACGGATGAGGATGAAGTCATCCCCGATATCGGTAACGGCCCTCCCTCGCTGGGCTGCTTCGCCCCGGTTTGGCAGATGTGCCTTGCCGCGGGGTGGGGGGGGGCTCCGGGCGCGCTGAGCTGCCCACGCTCTGCCCACAGATGTGGAAGTGGATGTGGATGAGCTGAACCAGGAGCAGGTGGCTGACCTGAACAAGCAGGCGACCACGTACGGCATGGCGGAGGGGGACTTTGTCAGGTAGGGCCGGCAGCCGGGACAGCCGGGGAGAGCTCTGGGAGCCTGGTGGAGCCTCCCCAGGGCCTCTCCTTCTCACTGGGGGCTGAATCCTTTGCAGACGTGCCTTTCGTTAGGATGGGGGTCCTCAAAAACCTCCCACAAGCATGTGCTCCCTTGTGGGGTGCTGGCCGGTAGGCTGCTATTGAGGGTCTCTCTTTTTTTTTTTGGGGGGGGTGGAAAGGATGTTACGGAAGGACAAAGAGGAGGCAGAAGCTATTAAAAACGCCAAAGCCCTGGAAGAGGAAAAGGCGATGTACTCGGTAAGGGGAGCTCCGGCCAGCTCTTCCCCCTCCCACTGTGAGCCTTGGCTGGCCGGTAGCCTCCCAGGGCACCAGGCTGGCCCGTGCGGGTGCCGTGGCCCCCCAGTGCTGGTGGTGACACTTCTGCATCCCGAGGGGGCCCTGCAAACGCTTGGGGCGGCTTCTCGCCAGCCGGTGCCGTCTCTTAGCTCAGGCTGCTCTCCTAGGGCCGTCGCTCTCGCCGCCAGAGGAGGGAGTTCAGGGAGAAACGCTTGAAAGGGAGGAAGATCAGCCCTCCGAGGTGAGCTCCCCGGCCCGGCGGCCAAGACAGGGTTCCCAGAGCTCGGCCGTGGCTCTGGGCTGCTCCTGTCTGTCCCAGGCGGCTCCTCCCTGCTCTGTCCCCGGCGTTGCCCGTGCCAGTTTGTCTGGGGTCCTGGGGGCTCCGTCCCCTGGTGACGTCCCACAGATTTCCCGATTTCTCTTTCCCTACTGCCCTCTCCTCTCGCAGCTATGCACGGAGAGACAGCCCCACCTACGATCCCTACAAACGGTGAGTGGCCGCGGCCTCGGGACAAAGGAGTTCTCCAGGCTGGGGACATCCCCTTCTTGCAGGTGCCCACGGCCAGTGGGGACCTGGCATCTGCCTTTTTTGGGGAGGGAGCGTTTTCAGCGGCTGAAGCCACCTCCTCCTCGCTGCTTCACAGCTCCCCTTCGGAGTCCACCTCCGAATCCCGCTCCCGTTCCCGTACCCCATCTCCCGGCCACGAGGAGAAGATCACCTTCATCACCAGCTTTGGTGGCAGCGATGAGGAAGCGGCGGCGGCATCCGCACAAGCTGGCGGTGTCTCTGGAAAAGCCACCACGCTTGGCAAACAGCGCTCTGCCCCAGGGCAGCCGGGCAGCGCTGCGGCAGGTCATAGCACCTCGTCCCGGTCGGTAACTCTCCCATCTGGCTCGCTTTCCCAACCCTTACCCGCAGAGGCATGGCGGCAGTGGGCCGGGCGAGCTACCGAAGCCGTGGCTGGCACTTCTTGAGGAGGGGGAACGCGGTGGGAAGGAGCGGGTGGGGTTCTCCATCGTGTTGCCGCGCAGGATGCGTGCCCGTCCTGGTTCTGCCGCAGTGCCGGCGCAGTGCTGGCCAGCTCAGACAGGATCTTCGTGGCATCTCTGGGTCTTCCTGGAGATGGGCCGGGTTGGGGGGAGGGAGGCTGGAATTTGGGTGTGAGTCGAGATGCCTCCTGCCCTAAAAGAGAGAGAGCATCTTGCCAGCTCCTGGAGAGCTCGAGAAGGGAATCGGGGTGGCCGTCGCAGTCCCTTTCCTGTCACGGCTGGGGGTCCGGGGGGGGTTGCTGACCCCAAAAGGAGCCCCTTGGCAGAGGACTGGGCAGCTCCGGGGTCATTCCAGCCATGCCTGGAGGCACAATGCCGGTGCGGGGCAGGGGAGAGGTGCCCCCGGGGGCTGTTGGCAGGGTCCAGCCGTGCCCCTGCCCTGTGGCACCACCCGGTGCTGGGGCCAGTGATGGTCCCAGCCCTTCCTTGCTCCTCCCGTGTGCCAATGGCTTGTCCCATGTGTCCCTTCCAGGAGACGCTCCTCATCCTCTTCCACCTCCCCGTCCTCCTCCTCATCCTCCAGCTCCCGCTCCAGCTCCCGTTCGCACCGAGGTGGCGGCTACCACCGCTCCAGCCGCTACTGCCGCTCCCGCAGCCGCCGCTACTCGCGCTCCCGCAGCCGCAGCCGCCGCTACTCGGGAGGGGGCTCGCGGGACAGCTGGCGCCGCTCCAGATCCTATTCCCCTGACCGGGGGTACCGCTACAGCTCCCGCCGCCGCTCCAGGTGAGCTCTGCCCTCGGCTGTCCCAGTTTCTGCCTGTTTCGCCCCAGTTCTTCACTGGCCACCCCCATGGTGAGTTTTACTGGTGGCTCATCGCCCAGATGCGTCCCCTCCACCGCCTCTTCGGGCCATACAAGCCCACGTGGCTCAGCCTCTTCCTTCCGCTGGGTGCTTTAGCCCCTGCCAGGCTGGTCCCAGTTTGTTGCTGGGCGTCCCGCACTGGTCCCTGTATCCAAAAAAGATCTCGCCAGTGTTAGATCAAGGTGAAAATGTCCCATTGCTCACCCCGCTAGTGGGTGGGTTCACCCCAGGGGCTGCAGGATGCTGTGAGCTCCCCCAGCACTGTCTCCACTCGCTGCTGGGGTGGGGAGGCCCCAGTCAGCCTTTGGGTGCCCCCCTGACGTCCCCCGTGACCGTGACTCCCTGCGCGCAGGAGCCGTTCCAGGTCTGGGGAGCGCTACCGGCGAGGCGCCAGGTCCAGCCGCCACTGGAGCAGCAGCCAGAGCAGCCGAAGTCCCAGCGATTCGCGGAGCCGCAGCAAGTCGGTGTCTCCGGTGCGAGAGAAACCACCGAGGCCCGCAGCGTCGCCCGCCGTGGGGGAGAAACTGAAAAAGTGAGGGAGGGGAAGAGCCGGGGACAGCCTTGGCGGGGGGGGGGCATAAGCAGCCCTCGCGCCGTGCCCCCTGCACTGATCCCCGTGCTCTTTCTCCCCTTTCAGGGCTGACACTGCTGCTGGTAAAGAGACAGGAGCTGCCAAAGTCAGTAAGAATTTAACCTCACCTGTTTAATTGGCATCACTGCAGAGCAGGCTCAGGGACACGGTGGTGGATGGGCTGGCAGAGGTGCCGGGACTGGTGCCAGGTGCCCCCGTGACCCGTTGCGTCCCCCTCCTCAGCTGGGCACCAATCCTGCTCCCTCCTTGGAGCTGGGAGGCTGCCGGGCAGGAGCGGGGCCACGGGCCGCTCGGGGCAGTCCCGGCTGCGGGCGGGCGGGGGGCAGCGGGGACCCCGGGGATCCGTCTGGCACTGGGTGCCGTCTGTGCCAAAGCCAGGGGCTGCCTGCCCTGCTGTGCTGGGTCCAGGCTGTCACCAGTGGCTGTCCCCATGCCTGGTGGGTCCTCACGCTGCTGCAAGGAGGCGGTGGCAGGGGGCTGGCAGAGCCCCTCGCCCCTCTCAAAGGGGGGCTGCTGAGGGGGTGCAGGGCACAGCGCTCCTCTCTGGCTCCACGGGCCCCTCCGTGCCCCTCAGGCTGTCCCTGGGGTTCCCAAGTGCCTTCGGGCCGTGCCCGCGTGTTCCCGGTGCAGATGCTGCCTCCCAGGGCTGTGGGCGCTCCGGTGGGGAGCGGTTCTGGTGGGGAGCGGCTCATGCTTCCAAACGCCAGCATTCGTCCCCGCAGCACCCACGGGTGACACGTGAGGTCCCCGCTGCTCGGGGACAGGGTGCGGACATGAACGAAGCCCCCGGCGATGTGGGCAAGGGAGACTCGGACCCCGCAGAGGGGCTCGGGGGGGGCGCAGAGGTGTCACCATGGCAAGGCGGGTGGTGGTACCCGGATCCGGCGCTCGAAGCCGGTGTCTGCCGTGGGGTGGGGGGAGCCTGGGGTGGTCCCCAGGCCGGGCCAGCGTGGCTGCACCGTGTCCTTGTCGTCGTCGTCGTCCCCCACCACCCGCCTTCACACGCGGCTCTGGTTTGTTTGCAGCCCAAGCTGACGCCGCAGGAGAAGCTGAAGCTGCGCATGCAGAAGGCGCTGAACCGTCAGTGTAAGCAGCGCCCGCGCCCCCCCCCTGCCCCCGGCCCCCTTCCTGGCCCCCTCTCACCCCCCTCTTATCTTTGAACAGTTAAAGCCGATAAAAAGGCGGCACAGGAAAAAATGCTGCAACAGGAGCACGAGAGACAGGTAAGGGAAGGTGCAGGGATGCCAGGCTGGCACCATGTGCCCAGCCCCGTTAATGAAGCCAATTAACGAGACGCTCTTCTCTTGCAGGAGCGGGAGGACGAGCTACGGGCCATGGCCCGGAAGATCCGCATGAAGTAAATCTTTTCCCAGCCCTTTAGTGGATCCGGTGGGTCCGGGCTGCAGTGTGATTTTCCCCCCACCCCCGCACCCAACCCCGTCTCGTCTTATTTCTCGGCAGGGAGCGAGAGCGCCGGGAGAAGGAGCGGGAGGAGTGGGAGAGGCAGTACAGCCGGCAGAGCCGGTCCCCGTCCCCTTCCCCACGCTATGGTGAGTGCCAGCTCACCCAGAGCCCACCACCGATGCGAGGGGGGGGGCGAAGGGGTTCGGTGGATAACCCCCCCCGCACACCTCCCCCAGCATGTCTTTGTGGGGTGGGAAAGAAAAGCTGCTGTATTCTGGGGGAAAAATGGGTGGAAAAGGGGCTGTGGCGGGTCACAGCGTCACCTGAGTGTGTCCCCTCTGCCTTGCAGGTCGGGAATACAGCTCCTCTCGGAGGTACGTTCCCCTCTCCCCCCCCCCCCCCCCCCCCCCCAAGTGGGGGTGTCCTGGCAGCCACAGCTCCCCCGGGACCCCCTCGCTCTCACCCACCCCTCTCCGCTCCTCCGCAGGCGCTCCCGATCCCGCTCCCGGAGCCCTCACTACCGGCACTGATGCAGACAGCAACGGTTCTGCTGACGGCAAATAAAGATAGAAAACCCGAATCCTCCCCCATCGCCATGTAGTTGTAATTACGGTCAGAAAAGGTTGGGGTTTTTTTTAAAAAAAAAAAAAAAAAAATTACTGGTCAGTCGAGGAGGAAGGAGTAGGCGAGGACGTCGGCGCAGCGCAGCAGGGCGGCCGCCTGCACCCCCAGGGGGGTCCGCAGGGCGTCCACCTGGAAGGCCACGGCCTCCACGTCGGCAGCGCCGAAGACGGCATCCACCTGGACCCCCGCCCGCAGGCAGAACCGCGTGGGGCGGCCCCGGGCGGCCGCCAGCCCCCGCAGGTACCGCTGCCTCAGGGCTGCCCGCGCCCCCTGCGCCGCCACCGTGTCCCCCCCCAGCAGCGCCTGGAACCGGAGCGAAGTGGGGCTGAAACCCCGGCTGCAGCCGTCAGGGCCCCGTGGCAGCCGCAGGACCCCCACCGGCACTGGTACCGGCATGGTGGCTCCTGGGGGGGGGAGAAAAAGGGGGGGGTGGTCACTTATAGCCTCCGTCCCCTGCCAGGAGCTGGATCCCTGTGACACCCCCACCCTGTGGAACCCCAAAAGCCCCCACTTGCTCCTCCAGCCCCCTTTACACACCTCCCCGAGCCCTTGACACCCTACACGTGTCGTATGTCCCCCCACGGGGCCCCCAACATTCCCAAGCCTTATCCCCCCCGCCCCCCATGAGGCTTCCTGGTCCCCAAACAGACCCCCAGCCCCACGCACCCCTCTGTACCCCCCAGGATCTCCAAAAGCTCCCCCCCATAATCCCCCTCCCGAGCCCCACAGAGTCGCCCAAACCCCCCAGTAACCTCCACTCCCCACTCCAGAGCTCCTCCACTCCCATATGCCTCCCATAGTGACACCTCCCCCCCCCCCAGTCCCATGACCCCCAAAGGTCCCTCCCCCACTCTACATAGGGCTCTCAGTGCCTCCCCCCCCAGCCAGGTCCCTGCCCCCCCCTTACAGCTCCTTATAGACCCCCCACAGAGATCCCCCCGCCCTCAACAGGGCTCCCAGTGCCCCCCCCCCACAGGTCCCTGTTCCCCCTTATAGCTCCTTATACACCTTATACACCCCTCGCTCTCAACAGGGGTCCCAGTGCCCCCCCCCCAGGTCACTGCCCCCCCTTATAGCTCCCAATACCCCTTATAGCCCCCCCACAGAGATCCCCCCGCCCTCAACACGGCTCCCAGTGCCCCCCCAGGTCCCTGCCCCCCTTATAGACCCTCCCAGCCCCACACGACACCCCACAGACCCGACGGCCCCCACGGCGGGGGACACCCCGTACCGCCGGGCCGCGTCCCCGTTCCCGCCTGAGGCCGCCGGTGGCGCGTGGGGCGGCCGCGCATGCGCAGCGCGCCGGGCGGGCGGCTCTGCCGCGGGCTGCTCGTTCGCCGCCGCAGATTCGCGATACCGGGAGCGAGGGGGACGAGGCACGATACACCAGGCTCCGGGGTCGGTTCGTGGGGCTCAATGGCTTTTTTTCCGCGCGTCTTCCTTCTTTTTCTTCCTCCCGCTGGGCGCCGCCTCCCCGCGCCTCCCGCCGTGGCGAAAGTGCGGCGGAGAACCCCGCCACCGGCCCGGCCCGCAGATTCGCCACCGCCGCCCGCCCCTGTTCCGCCGCCGGAGCCGGGCTGAGCCCAGCGCCGCCGCCTCGTCCCCCGTCTCTGTTTTTTCCTCCCTTCCTCCCCGTCCTTCCCCGGTTGCCGTTTCTCCCCTACCCGCTGCCGTGGCGAAAGTGCGGCGGCGGAGGCGCAGGCCGCTGCGGCGCTGGCGGGAGGCGGCGGCGGCGGCGGCGGCTCCGCTCCGGTGCGCGGCGGCTGCGGCCGTCCCCGTCCTCTTCCCCGCCCGCCCCGCCGGGCCGCGGCCCCTCAGCGCTGGGCGATGCCCCCGGGGCGGCGGTGAGGAGGGAGAGCTCCGCCATGGAGGCCCCGGCGGTCGACCTCCCCCGCGCCGAGCCCGGTAAGGAGGCCCCGCCGCCCGCCGAGGCCTCCCGGGCAAGCGAGGACGGACGGCTGCGGCCCGGTGCTAAGCGGGTGACGTTCCCCTCCGACGAGGACATCGTCTCCGGGGCGGTGGAGCCCAAGGACCCCTGGAGACACGGTAACGGCGGGGGTGGAGGGGTGGGCACGGGGTTTGGCTCCCGGAGGGGGGCTGCGGGCCGGGGCCGGACAGGCCCCGCTGGGAGAGACCTCGTAACGGCCGGGGGAGCCCCCGGAACCGCTTCCCCCCAAAACTACCAGGATGAATCGGTGGGGAGTGGCAGCCCCCGTCCTCCCACCCGTGTCTGATGGGTCACGGCCCGGGAGGGGCAACGGCGGCATCAGCCTGGGCTTGTGCCAAGAGTCCGGCACCGTCCCGCGTGACATCCCAGGCTCTGAGTCAGAGAGACACTGGTGTGATGGATGGACCACTGGAGGGATGAGGGCTGGGTGGCCGCACTCAGGGGGTCGTGGCCAATGCCTCCACGTTCCGGTGGCAACCAGTGACCAGTGGTGTCCTTCAGGGATCTGTACTGGGACCAGCACTGTTCAGTATCTTCATCAACGACATGGACAGTGGGATCAAGGGCACCCTCAGCAAGTTTGCTGATGACACCACGCGGTGACACGCTGGAGGGAGGGGATGCCATCCAGAGGGACCCGGAGAGGTGGGACCACGCCAGCCTCGTGAAGTTCAACCAGGCCAAGCGGGTCAGGGCAACCCCCAAGCACAAATCCAGGCTGGGAGGAGAACGGCTGGAGAGCAGCCCTGAGGAGAAGGACTTGGGGGTGTTGGTGGGTGAGAAGCTCCACACGAGCCGACAACGTGCGCTGGCAGCCCAGAAAGCGCCCCCCATCCCGGGCTGCATCCCCAGCAGCGTGGGCAGCAGGGCGAGGGGGGGGATTCCGCCCCTCTGCTCCGCTCTGTGAGACCCCCCCGCAGTGCTGCCTCCAGCGCTGGGGCACCAACAGCAGAAGGACACGGAGCTGTGGGAGCGGGGCCGCAGGAGGCCCCGGAGATGCTGGGAGGGCTGGAGCCCCTCTGCTGGGAGGACAGGCTGAGAGAGCTGGGGGGGTTCAGCCTGGAGAAGAGAAGGCTCCGGGGAGACCTCGGAGCCCCTTCCAGTCCCTAAAGGGGCTCCAGGAGAGATGGGGAGGGACTCTGGAGCAGGGAGGGGAGCCATGGGACGAGGGGGAATGGCTTCGAACTGAAAGAGGGGAGATTTGGGCGAGAGATCAGGAGGAAATGCCTTCCTGTGAGGGCGGTGAGCCCCTGGCCCAGGTTGCCCAGAGAAGCTGTGGCTGCCCCATCCCTGGAGGGGTTCAAGGCCAGGTTGGAGGGGGCTTGGGGCAACCTGGTCTGGTGGGAGGTGTCCCTGCCCAGGGCAGGGGGTTGGAACTGGATGGTCTTTAAGGTCCCTTCCAACCTGAACCATTCTGTGATTCTATGAAGGCTTCAGCAGCACTTTGGCCTGGAGGGAAGCTCCTGGCTTTGCCGCCCTGAGCCAGCGCGGTGGGAAGGGCAGTGATGGTCGAGCTCTGCTGGCGTGGGGGGAGAGCCCTGCCTGGCGCCTGGCTCTGCAGCAGGGGTCTGTGCCGCCCACCACCCTTGAGGAGGGCGAGAGTCCCACGGCGGCGGCATGGAGAAACCAACGTCTCTTCCCCAAAGCATTGCTGAAGCTTCACCCGCTCAAGGGAGGAGAAAGGGAGATGACCTGGTGCTCCGTCCCCCTGAGGCCCTGACGGTTTTGGTAACATCTCCAGATGCTGACGTCCACCCCGACAGTGCCAGGGACTCGGTGTGGTGAGCAGAGGAGTGTCATGTTCCCAGGAAACGTCCCCGAACGACGGGCACGGCCAGAACGGGAGCTCCAGCGGAGCGCCAGCGGCCGTGGATCCACTGTTGGTGGGTGCCAAACCCGTCAGGGGCCCCACTGGAGACCCCTCTGCCGGGCTGGGCGAGGGGGTTTGGACTGGGATGCCTCCTGGGCTCTCAAGAATTGCATGATGCGTCTGGCTGCAAATTTCAGGACATTTTTTAGACCGTACCGAGATATGGTAAAGGACATCGCACTGCAGTACGGGCGCAGCCATCCCAAAAGCTCCTCGTAGGTCGCCGTGTCACCAGGGTTCACAACGCGAGCTGTGTGCTCTGTCCCAAACCGGAGGGCTGTGCCGCTCGCCACCAAAAATCATCTGTAACTGGCAGCCGCACCCCCTTTTTGGGAACTAAACAGGCTTTTTATTATTTTTACTGTGTTGCAAGCCAGAAATCGGGGTTCTCCTGAGGTTTGTTCCCGTCACACGTCTCCTTGGGGGACAAGACTCATTCCGGTTTCACTGCCTGGATGTTGGATGGGGCCTAAAGGGCGCTAGGTCTCGTTAGGTAGCACTGATTAATTCTGGTTGCGTTGTTCGGTGTTAGCCAGCTCGTCCCAAGGCAGCGACCGGTCGCCGGATGCCTCTGTGAAATACCTCCATCGATGGAGAAAAACCGCTCGCTAACGCAATTTTGTTGTTTATATATCTTGCCAGCTGTGTTAATGTGAAATTTCCGCCGCTCCGGATGAAGGCGTGACATTCACCCGGCGAAGCAAACCCGGGGCTCTTCCCACACGGCCTTATCCCGGAGAGAGCCCGGGAGGGGCAGATTCCTCAGCCCAGTTCACCTTTCCCGAGGCTCCGAGTGCGCCGCCTCTGACCTGGAGGCTTTCCCCGAGGGCGTCGCGCCCTTTGGGTGCCGGGGACCTTTACTTTAAAGCCATTTAACCTCAAACTTCAGCCCCCGAAGGCGCCTGGCGCAAAGGGCTTGAAAGCAAATTTCCCCTCTGTAATTAGAGAGGAATCCCACACGCTGCCGGTCCTCGCAGCCCTGGGATTTGGGGAAACCGGCGTCATTCAGGGCAGAGCCGGCCTCCAAGGACCTGCCCGTCCCTTGGCTTGGGAAGCGCGTTGGCCGTGACACCGCACTTAACTCTTCCTCTCACGTGTGGATAATAACTGTTTTTATTTAGGGCTTTATTTATCTCTCAGTCATCGTTCGTCGCTGCAGTTGCTCTGGCAGACGCGCCTCTGCTCGTTTAACTTCCTTCTGGCTACTCGAACGCGAGGTCTCCTCCGTGTGGGTACCAGCAGGGCCGGTTTTGCCGGGCAGGATGCGGCGCGGGGCTCGGCGATGCTGCTGCTTGCCACGTCGGTTTGGGTCCTCCTCTCCGGCGCTCGCCACCCCGCAGCGCTTGAGGGTTTGGAAGGGGAAGGTAGAGAGGCGTGTGGCTCACTGCAAAGGAGGAGACGTGTTTAGGGCATCATGAGCAGCATTTAACAGGCAGTGAGCCCATCTGCTCCCAGTTTCTTATGCCACAAGGTGGATGCTCCATTTGTTTTCGAAACCAGTGGTACCCGCACGTCAGCGGTTCCCTCGCTTCTTGCAGAAACACCCCGCTCGTGCCCCAAGAGGTGGCTTTAGAGCGTCGCGTTTCTTACTGAATTAAGCACCGTTGCTTTTTCTTTTTTTTTTTTTTAAATATTTTTTTCTTTTTTCACCTTCTTTCGCCCCCCACCCCTCCCCGGCATTGTTGCCCCTTTAAAGCATCCTGATGTGACAGCTATCTGAGCGCCGGGATAAGCGGCCTGCCTCTCTACAGAGCTGTGTCGGGTTCCGTTTGCTGGCCCTCCTTTCTGTGAAACCTTGCTGATTAGCATTAATTATTTCTGCCTTGAATTCTTTATCGCCGGGTACCGGCCTCTCCGCCTGGATCGATGGCAGGTTGAGTTACAGTGCTTTGTGCTCTGACCTTCCTCTCCGCTCCTTCCCTCCACCAGTCCCGTACCTCTGCCGGTGGAGGTGTTGCGCTGGGTTTTTACCCAGAAGAGCCCAAAGCTCGTCCCGTTTTGTCCCAGCGTGTTTTCTGACCCTCGATTTAAGGTCCGAGGAGTTGGCTAGCATGGGATAGGTGCTGGATATACCCAGAGAGGGGAAGGTTTAGGGACAGACGCTGCTGCTGTCCGTCTCCCTCGGCTTGCCGGGCTTCCCCGACGCACTGGCGCCCCGTGGGCATGTGGTTTGTGGACACCACGTTACTCACTGGGAAATAAGCCAGAGCGCAAGACGAGGAAGGGGGGAAAGTGCCCCTTTATTTCCTTTCCCCCCTCCTGCAGCTTTGCCAACCACTTTATTAGAAAGCTCGGGGCCTCCACGCTTGGGGAGAGGAGCCAGAGGCTTCCCCTGCGTCTTCTGCCATCTCTGATGGAAGGCGCAGGAGGGGAGAGATGTCTTCACCGGATTCCCCGGGATACAGCTGGGTTCGCAGCAGCGTGGCAAAGGAGCGGGTGTGAAAACCCCGGAGGCGTCATGCGGGTGAAGTCCTGCCATCCCAAGCATTCTGGGCCTTGGTGGATTGGGTTTGGACCAGCATCAACGCCGAGCGCGGAGGCCAGTCTCGCTGTGGGCATCAGGCTCTCTGCCGAGGCGGGGGACACCCCGGGGAGCCTCTGCCCGCTGCCGTTGGATGGAGAAGCTCCGCTGCCCACCCGGCTGGTGGATGCCATTCCTCTCAAATGTGGGATCCAGTGCCCTTCGCTGGAGGAAGAGCAAATCCAGGTGTCGGGGTGACACCGGTGCTGCCGCCTTCTCCCTGCGTCGGTGCCACCGGCCTGCGAGCGAAGGAGCCGCTCGAATGCCAGCTAACTCCTCCGCTGGGGTTTTGTTTTGTTGTTGTTTTTTATGCCGGTTTTCTTCCAGCTGCTCTTCCCCTCGCGTGGGAAGAGGGGACATGAAGCCTCGCCCGGGAGAGGTGGCAGCAGGATGCTCCCGAGCGGATGCAAAGAGTGAGAGACCTCATTTGGTGACCTCGGGGCTGGAGGTCAATCGTTTGATTAGATCGCAGCGAAGTCACCGCCTTTTCCTGGCCTGCTTGGATTTTGGGATGCACTCCTCGAGCAGCGCTGGGACAGGGATGTCCCCGTTGCCTACATCGGTTTTCGCCTCCTTTTCCCTACACTCTGCCTCCTGGGACACGGGCTGGAGTGCAGGGAGCAGAACTAAGCGACGCACGGCACGAGCCCGTGAAAAATCAGCTTTCTCTCCCGTGGCGCGGGGGGCTGGGAAGACGCACTGGCTGCAGCTGGAATAACGCCGACTGTTAATAAATAACGACCTGTTTGCTTCGGCGCTGCGTCGTCCCGGGCTTGGAGGTGGATGGAGGAGCAGGCGAAGGAAAAACCCGCCGCAGGAAGAGCGGTTACGGGGCGCAGAAACGCCGGGCTTTGATGGGGTTGAACGCTCGCTCCCTCCTCGGTGCTGTGCTCCTGTGCGTAGTTTGGGGCAAAACACAGCGAACGCGGTTGTTAAGGGCAAAACTCGTGTAAGCGGTGCTTTGGGAGACCAGGAAAAAAGAGAGCGGCACGAGGCCATTGTTGTCTTTCGCAGCAAGAAGCGGTATTTGCGTTTTAGACTTTATCCGTGAGGCTTTCTGGTGGGTTTTTTGCTGAATTTCTCCGGCTTTCTGCTGGCGCCTCGTCGGCTGAGCAGCCACGGTTTGTGTTTTCCGGTGCCCGCGCCGTCGCTGGAGCAGCTCCTGGTGAAGCCGGCGGGCGCTGCGGGCGAAAAGTCGTAGAAAATTATCGGATGAACCACATCGAGTTATACAGGAGGTTGAGAAATACCCTCGTTATCACTCTTTGGATCTTAATCACGGAGCAATAATAAAGAGATTAATTAATAAGGGAGTTAACTCTGGGGATATTAGCGCGGGGGTTTAAAATGGCAGAGGGGGTCGGCACGTGAGCAGGATCGAAGCCCGCGGTCATTTGGGAAATGGATCTTAGTTCTTCGTTAGGGAAAGGTGTTGAAGCCTTGTGCAGCTGCTGGGGGGATCTGAAGCCCCGTGGGATGGGCTCTAGTTTCCATCTCGTTTTGCCCTTTAACGTGACGATTTTAGGGGGGGGACAGGCTTTAAGGAAGAGGGGCTCCAGGATGCTGTCGGGGGTGGTCCAGGTGGAAACCTGCCCGGTCTCCAGCCTGCCCTTTCTGAAACCAGATATTTGAAGCTGTAGGTAATTCCACCCCAGCCAGGAGTCAGCCACGCTTTGCTCGCTCAGGTCACCTGCCCAACCGGGTGGAAATCCGTACTTTATCAAGGCTGTTGGCACAAACAGCTCTGCTTTGTTGGATGGATGGCGTCAGCAGCGTAAAGCCCTCCGCCGGCTCCGGGGCTGCTGAAAAACACGTTCCCTGCCACAGGATTGGCTTCGGCCCTGCTCTTCCAAAAAAAAAAAAAAAAAAAAAAGGCTTTTCCCAGAAACATCAGGGGTTTTCTGAAGGCGGATGTTAGAGACACTGCAAATATTTGCCGTTGAGCTGCAAGACGGAGCTCAAACAGGAAATATATTAATATTGACCTCACAGGCTTTGTTACCGCAAATAAGCGGGAGAGCGTCTCTTTGCGAAGGGAGAGTGGGCCAATGTGAAGATCCTTTTTAATTAAAACTCCTGATATCTAGTGAGGAAATTCCCTCAGAGGGTCTTGGTGCTGATCCTAAGGATGCGTTGGTCAGGCAAAAGTAAGGAACGTTTTTCGTGGATCTGAGTTTCGGAAGGGCGAGGTGGCCTCGGAGCAAAGCCCAAGCTTTGCAGGAAGAAGAACCGCTGCTCAGTGTTGGCGTTTAAGCTCCTTAAAGGCTTCACAAGAGCAAAACCAAGACCAAATCCCAACTGCTCCTACCCTCAGGATGATCCGGAGCCACCGTGGAAGGCCTATGGACCAGCCAGGAAAGCCGCGGGGACTGCCGGTTACGAGGACGTACGGAGCGGGTGCTGGGCCTCGCCGGCGTTCTTGGTCTTGCCGTGATGGTTGCATGAGCGGTTGCGATTCAGGGGGTAAACTCGGGGTGTTTTCCAGCGCCCGGTGGATGTGGGAGCTCTGGGTGCTCACCCGGGAGGTGGGAACGGACTCGGCACCGGCGGTGAAGCCGTAGGAGACCTGGGAGTCGCAGGTGAGAGGTTCCCGCTGGTGATCTGAATCTCCTCGCGAGCGTTGGAACAGCGCGGATGGAATCATCCCGGGATGTTCTTTGGGAACGGGGAGTCGCTCCGATCCTCATGGTCCGCAGCACTGGTGCAACTCTCGAGGGACAGGGAGCTTCTCGGTGCGCGTCTCCCAGGGAGGAAGGATGTTGGAAGCTTTGGAAGCAGCTCAAGAGCACCACGGGACCATCTCTGACTTCTTCCTGCGGGACTTCCGAACAAGGCTCAGCGAGCACCCCGGGGAGGGAACCGAGATGTGCCAGGACGTGCGCGGAAGGAAGCGGAAGCGGATCTCCGTCCTCCAGCAATGTGGGTTGTTAAAATTTAGGATTTCCACCCAGGAGAGGGCAGGCCAAAGTATTTTACTGCCAGGAACTAATAAAAACTGGATTAGCAAAGCACGCTTGCGTTCAGATTTGGGGAGAAATCCTTCAGCTGGGACATTCTGGAGCCGGGTTCACAGATGCTCTTGTGCTCCCCGGCTGCTCGTCGGCATCAGGACAGCGGCGACTCTCTTTTGCTCCTCGCTTTCCCAAAAATCAGGCTGGATTTTTTTTGAGGAAAGCGTTCACGTTGCGGATGGGATCAGAAACGTTGCAGCGTGCTGCTAATCCCCTCGCTACCCTTAATATTTTTTTTTTTTTTTTTTTTTTTTCTTCTTAGACGCGGGGCTCGCTTGGTGTTGGTGGATTTTTCTCCTGGGTAATCAGCAACCCAACGCGTCGCTTGGGAGGAGCAAATGGTTTCTGGCACGTGGGGCTTTTGGGGCGTGAAAGCCGTTCTTAGGTCTCCACTAATTAAGCCCTTGGCTTGGGGTGCGTTTAAACCTTTGCTGCTTTGCTCGGCCGGCTGGTCGTTGTCCTCGCCGACCTCGCCGCGGCAGCCTGGGAAGAGTCGTAGGGTTAAAAAGTACCAAATAGGCATTTTTTTTAGGCGGTGCGGCTGAGCTGGGTCGTGGCATTGCCTCTGCCACGTGTCTCTCTGACCGCATCCCGCTGCAGAGGCGCCCGATGGGTTTGTTGTGACCAACTCCCTGTTGTGAACGGGGAGAAGATTGAGACAGTCCTCTTTTTTTGTTTGTTTGGTTTGGTTTTTTTTTCTACCCCCCCCCAGCTTGTAGAGTGTTTAGGTTTTTATTGAGCTCGCTGGATGTCGTAATCCTCGGCGATGGAGGTGGGGTGGGGGGGGTTGATTTGTGCAACCAGCCAGATGAGGTTCTTGAGGAATCTGGTTTCTCCAGATCGTCTTCTGACCGGGGATGGCTTCATTTTCTGTTGGGGCCGATGGCTGAGCCGAAATCACGCCAGAAGCGGAGGTGGGCATTGCCCTCACGTGGCTAATGATCCCATGGGCAGCTCCCGCCGCCCACCCCGCTTCCCCGGCATCCGGAGCGGCCGCATTGCCCGTGATTCAGGGCGGGCAGAAGCGGTGAGTAAACGCCGCTGGGCTGCTTGGAGCCGAGCTTTGCGGCAGTGACGGCAGCAGAGCACCCCTCCCGCCGCGTCCGAACCGGGAGGAGATGAATTTCGAGGATGTGTTTACCGGAGGATGACAACTCCGGGACCTCCTTTAAGCCTGTGTCTCGCTGACTTGGGCTGACCCCCGAGTGCTCCGCGCACCGCTCCGGCTGTCTGCGGAAGCGCATTAGGGAAAATCTGGGGTTATCGGTGGGGGTTGACGTGCCCTGTCCGTCTCCGTGCCCGCACGGTGATCGTGAAGTGATCCGAGTGAAAAACCAAAGTTGAGTGACACTAAAAGCCAGGGAAAGGTATTTGATGGCACCATTTACACTCCAGCCTGCTGAGAGGCGTTGGGGTTTGTCATCCCGTGACTCTTTCTAAAAGCTTTTCTGTCCCCAAAATCACAGCTCTCGTGTCGAAGCGCAGCTGGAGGAGGCAGGAGGTGCCGGCTGCACTTTTCTGGCCCCTTTTCTGCCCGAACAAGACGGGGCTTGCTGCCGTAGACATGTTCGAGCAAGCCTTGCTCAGGTTTTGCTTCGTTCCCTTGCGTCTGAACGTCCTTAATCCTTGTTAATCCCCTTGTGGGCTCCTCTGCTGGGTGTAAATCCTGGCAGATGGCTCCGTTCGATGAGGGAACGCGGACGGGGGAACGCAGGAATTGCATTCCTGCAAATGCAACCCTAACCTCCGTTCTCTCACCCTGTACCTTTTCAGCCCAAAACGTGACTGTCGATGAAATCATGACTGCCTACAAGCAAGCCTGCCAGAAGCTGAACTGCAAGCAGATTCCCAAACTCCTGAAGCAGATACAGGTATAGCTGGTGCAGGTGCTGCCCCAGCGCCAAAGGAGCGAATACATCCCTTTATTACACCACTGGCCGTGGACTTTTACGGTCGCTGGCGTGTCAGACGGGAGCGAAGACTCTTGTTTGAATAGCGCAAGTAGGTTTCCGGACAGACGAAAGTTGCTGCAGAGAGCAAAAGCGAAGGAGTTTGCTAACAGAACGTTATGTGTAATTTAATGGGCTGCCAGACCCTGGTTTTGCCCTGCTGAAAGCCGGGTCCGACCCCTCGGGCTGCTGCGCGGGGGTAGCTCCAGCCCGGCTGGCAGCAGTGGGCACCGGAGGTGGGCTCTGAGGTCCCCGCTGTCCCCTTCGAGCCGGGGGATGAGACCTGGACGGGCTCGTTTGCAAAGCAGTGTACGCCTCTGGATGTTATTTTAAATGGAAATATGTGGGGGGAGGGAAGCCCGCAGGGAGACGGCCACGAGGGCCGTGGTTTTCCCTGCTCACGCGGGGTTGAATAAAAGTCCCATTTACATCCCCGGGCCCGAGAGCAGCGTGCTGGAGCACGGTGTTTAAAGCTCTTCCCTTGGCCTGGAAGGGAGGACTTTTGCTTTTTCACCCGCTGTGCCTTCCCCAGGCGTCCCCGGTGTGTGGAGACAGACCCTCATCTTTGTTAGCCACCCTTCCTCGTGGAGCTCCAAGGGTTGTCGCAGGGAGGGTCACCAGCTCTCCCTGCGCCTCACACGGATCCAGCCTCCAAAGCACGGATCCAGCCTCCAAAGCAGGCAGCAGCTTTGATTTTGAGAGTTCCCACATCCTCTCTTCGTTTGGGGGCAAGATTTGCCCAATTTTTCACGTTACCTCGTTATTCTGGCGCGTTAATTCCCCTCCCCTTTCCCCGTGCCTTCCTCCTCCTGAGTGTGAAATGCTGCTTTTTCTTTTGCAGGAATTTAAAGACCTGGCTCCCAGGATAGACTGCTTAGATCTGAAAGGTAAGCCCCTTTTCCGTCACTGGAGGATTTTATTCCTCTTCTGGGCAATCCTGGCGTTTCGTTCCTTTGGTGCGGCTCCTGCTGGAGTCGTGGTCCCAGTCGGGGCTCTTGCAGGCCAGAGCAGGAGGGCTCCTTAACCCCAGCAAGAGCAGAAAAATATGTACCAGAGGTGTTTCTGCATGAGAAATATTAACATCCTGGTTGAGAATCCCCGAAACAGCAGCAGAAGGACCTGAGATACTCCCTGCCAGCGCGGTGGCCTGTCCCCCACCGCCTCTGAGCACTGTCCTCGTAGCCCTGCCTCCCCAAACGGCTCCTTCGGGCCGTGCGGGGCTGAGCGGGAGCAGGTTTGCTGGAAGACTTTGCTGATCGATGAAACTCCTCGTGCGATGGGAAAACTGGAAAGGCGTTTCAGTTAGTTCTCTTTACGGCAAACATCTTTGTGAACGCTGGCTTTCGCGGAGCATCTCCCATAGCTCCAGGAAACGGGGGAAGAAGGTCGCCTTCACTTCCCCGCGGCGTCTCTGCTAGGCAAATATTTTAGGCTGCCTCTCCTCCTGCCTTCTGCTGGTCTTCTTCCCTTCCTAAAGAGCCTCTTCTCCCTCTCTGCACTGGGAGTAGCCTCCCAAAAACAGTCCGGGGGACCGGCAGCCAGAGCAGCCGTGTAGCAGGGATGCTCCCTCAGTGCAGCTGGGGAGAGAACGGGGTGGTCTGCATTGGCCGGAGCCGTTTGGGTGAGGATGGTGACGGTGTTGCTCCCCCAGAGCAGCTGGGGAGAGGACGGGGTGGCCCCTGTTGGCCGGAGCCTTTTGGGTGAGGATGGTGATGGTGTTGCTCCTCTCAGCCCTGTGTCATCCTGGCAGCGTCTGCCTCCTGCTGAGGTCCCGCCGGGGCTGTCCCGGTGTCCCACGGACCTCGTCGGCTGCGCGAGTGGATGGAATTTGCTCCGACAAACTCCGAGCTTGGCTCTCGGGACAGAAGCCGTCTGCAGGGGCTGCAGCCTTGGGGTTCGGTCTGCAGCGCTTGGTGCCTGTTGTCACTTACTCAGTTTTGGGGGGAACCCGAAGGCTGGGGAACAACTCGGGAGCTGCCGGTAAAGAACCCAAGAAAATCCCTCGCTGCCTGGGGACCTGGGGTGTCTGTGTCCCGAGCCAATTTGCCCGGAGGAGGACAGGCGTGCTGCCGGAGGAGTAACAACACGAGCTTGTCCAAACACCACCCCCCGCCCCCAAAATAAATCTTTTACAGGCCTCATCGCCATTATTTGGACTCGGCTTTGCCAGATGGGCATTTCTCTCGGACTTCTCGCTCACGGATCCGTCAGCCGTTGGCTGTCTGGGCAGCCGGAGCCCACGTCTGCCTTACGCTGGGAGCGGGGGTTTCTCAGGAGACCCCGAGTGATGCAGAAGCCCGGCTGCTGCTCGCTCCGTGCCCTTGCGTGGGACAAAACGCCGGCTCAGCCTCGAGCAAGGGGTCCCTTGTCCCGCTCCGCGGCATTCTCTCTGCCTGACCGTTTCCCACCCGGCATGCAGCCGCTTCCGACCCGCCCGCGTCCCCCCCCACGACCGTTATTACAACAGAAACGAAGCTCAGCATTTATTTCAAGCCGCTTTCCATTCCCTCTCTGGGGCTGGTGTCAGACGTGGCCTCCTCCCGCTTGGAGACATCGGAGGGAGCTGACGAGGGACCGCGGCTCGCCCTGGACTCAGTCTTAAAGGTCTTTTCCAACCTAAACGATTCTGTGATTCTGGTCTTGTTGAGTGAATTCCCAGCGTGGCAGGGCGAGGTTGGCCGCCGCTCGGCTCCGGCGTGGAAAATGCGATTTATTTGGGAAGCAGAGGCTGGTTCCCCGTCGCCGTCACCTTCCCTGAGGAGGTGCCAGTGGGACGCGGGCAGATGGCGCTGCCGGAAACCCCGATGGGCGGCAGTTTGCTGCTGCGTTTTCAGCTTTTCGATGTTTCGGAGGGGATCGGTGGGGTTGCAGCGCGGAGGTGATGGTGCTCCAGACCTGGTGCCACCACCTGGCTCTTCCTACGGGGAGCCGGGGAGGGGAGAATGGGATCGGCCGGCGTTGGGAGGAGAAGGCAGAGCGTTCCGCCTCCGCGTCTGCAGGTCTTCCCCAAATTCAGCTTGCCTGGCAGGACCACCCGCTTGCAATTGATGCAGCATCTAAAAGCAGCCGGCACGGATGCGTATCGGGGAAAACTCCCTGTTTTTCCACCAGGAGTAGCTTGTGCAGCGCTAACCGGGGGGAGTCGCAGCCCCGTGAGCCGCTGTGGCTTGGCTGCGGGCTGGCCGGCACCCCAGGCCTCGGAGACCGGCTGCCACGCGGGGCCGGTGAGGACAGTTTTACGAAATAAGCAAATAAAACAAGCAACTCAAAATCCCTCAGTCTTGGGGAGACGTTCTCAAGGCGGCTCGTGCCAGCACCTCCCTAAATTGAAACGTGAATAATTTAATTTGTCAGAGGCAGCGCAGCAGTGTATCTGCTCGCAGCGCACGTGCGGGGATTTGGTTCCAACCCCCTGGTACTTTTATCTAGCAAAGGGAGTAACCGGCCAGCCGTCGGTTTGTCGGCGGAGATGCTCCTAACGTAATTTTAGCTGGGCTGAAGCTGGCGAGGGGGCTCGCGCGTTGGGAAGCCGTCTGTCTGCCCGGTGGGGAGGCAGGAATCCCGGTTCTCAGGGTGTTTTAGGCATCGAAGGCATTGCCGCTACGGCTCATCCGCGGTTGGGTGAGCAGCCGTGGCGGTTTTTAGGTAGATTTCCAAATACTCCGAGCTTGCCGCCTGTTACTGAGCAAGAGACATCCTTTCCGAAGTCTCCCCGCGGAATCTCCCGGTTGGTGGTGCTGCTGGCGAGCCCCGGCGCGGGGCTTTCGGCGCTCGCTGCGATGGCCGGTCCCCGTCTGTTAACGAGAAATACTCAGCCGAGGCGATGCGTTCCGCTGCTGGGCCAGGCGTGCGCGAATAAATCAATGCGAACGCTCAATGCCGGGTTCGAATTTCCCTTCCGGCGGGTCGTTTGAAGCGGGGGCTGCCTCTGACCCGGGGAAAAAGTTCGCCTTTCCACGTGTCCTCCGGCTCGGGGCTCTCGAGGTCTCTGCCGCGTGTGCCCTGCATGTTACGTGCTGAAGCACCCAAATTCACCTTATTCCGCTGTTTCCCCAGGGGAGAAGCTGGATTACAAAGCCTGCGAGGCCCTGGAAGAAATTTTCAAGCGGGTCCAGTTCAAAATTGTGGATTTGGAGCAAACGAGCTTGGATGAAGACGTAAGTGGTCATGACCTCTCCCAACTTCTCGTTACTGTTTCGCAGCTGACGCAAACCTCACGGGTTTTGTGGTCAGTCCTTAGCTCCTCCTGGGCACTGATTTATTTTTTTGGGGGGTGTACCGTGTTGCCATACCCTTTCCCTTCATACCCGTGCTCTTATTTAGCTCTGCTGGTGCAGCGTTTGCTGCTCCGAAAGGAAGAGGTTGACCATTCGCTCCGCAGCCTGGGTGGCCATGAAGCTCCGAGGCATTTTAAATGCGTATTTTAAAAGCCGTTCTGAAAGCCGAGGGAGCGGTGGGTAGCTCTCAGACGGCTTTTGGGGACTGAGGATGAAGTTCAGGCTCCCTCCTGCACATCCCGTCCCGACTCGCCTTCCTCCTCCGTCGCAATGCCTTGGGGCCCTGAGTTCAGGTCCCAGCGGGTAAGTGGAGGAGGTTAAAAATTAAGGAAGTGGTTAAAAATGATTTTAGCCAGCTCTCATCCTGAGTTCCCCTTGCCCCCCAGGAGCATCCCCTTTCAGTCCTTGCGTCTTCAAGGATCTAGTTTTTCCCACGTCATCTATCCCTATCCCGAACCTGTCTTCAGACCTGTCTTGTCTGTGTTTGCTTGGAAGCTCTCGATGCTTTTTCCCTGCCCTCCTGTTTTCCCCACTCGAGCAGCACTTTGGGAAGGCTCAGCAGCCACGAGCTTCTTGGGGCCACCGGCCCCCATCCCGTGCGAAGTGGGGAAAATGTGACTTGGACGGTGGCTGCCGGTCCGACCCCGTGACGGTGCTGGCTCCGAGCCGCGGCGCTGCGGGCGGGGATTGCAGACCTCGGCGCTTTTCTCTTCCGGTCACCTTGGAGCGAGACTGTCTGCGGGGCACGAGGGGTCCGGCGTGTCCCCGTCTCTGCCGCTGGGGGAAAACAGCCACGGAGGGTTAAAGTCGGCCCCCCACGGCCCTGAGACCTCCTGCTCCTGTCCCGGTCCCTGACATTCGGCTTTTTTTCCTCTGGCTGCGTCAGGCCGGGGACTTACTCACCCAGTACCCAGTTTCTCCTCCTCATTTCCTGCCGACGAGCGCCCCGTGTCCAGCAGAAAGTCCTGTCGTTCCCCGAAGACCTGTTCTTTCTCCTGTTTGCCTTCGTGCTGGCATTTTCCAGTCCTCCAGGTCTCTCCGCATATTTTTGCTGGAAGCCTTGCAGCGCCTTTGCGGCTCTTCTCTGCCCGCTCCGGCGTATGTTTCAGCTAATTTTCTCCAAAGAGGCTCATTATGTAATTAAGCAAATTGTTCCGCTTCTGCCGTAGGAGCTGTAGACGTTTCCCAGGCACGAGTCCGGCTCTGCGAATCCCTTTCACTCCTAACCCTGCTATAAGTGTTGGCTTTGATACCTTTTCTTTTGTCCTTTTTTTTCTTTTTTCTTTTTTTTTTTTTTTTTTTTGAAGCCCGATTGGATTATTGGGCGGTTTCTTGCCTGGGAAAGCGTCAGTGCCGTGTGCGGGGCTGGATAACCCCGCAGGGAGCGGACGGACGCCAAGCTGATAGCCTGGCCTCAGCTCAGGTTGAATATGCAGGGGGGAAAAAAAAAAAAAACAACAAAAAAAAACATTTTCCCGTGTCCTGGGAAATGTCGTTCAAGTGCCGGCACGTCCCGGGTGCCGTAACCGGCTCTGGCTGAGTTCGCTTTCTCTCCTGGTGCCCGGAGGGGCAGGGTGGGGGTTGAATCCCTCTGCGAGGTGCCTTTTCGGACTCACTCCTGGAAATCTTCGCCCGAAGGCTTTACCCCGGGAGGCGGCTCTGCCGGCACAGCCTGCAGCTGGAACGGCTACGCCGGAGCCATCATCCCGTGCCAGGCCTTGTCGGGTCCTGTCTGCCCCTGTGACAGTCCCCGAGCACGTGCCCGGTGGCAGGCACGCCAGGAATATGGCCAGATGCCTTGTTTTGATCGTCCTGGAGTAGCCGCGGGCAGCAAATCTGCAGAGTCCCTCGAAGAGGCTGGAGAGATCCGGGGGGGACCCAGCTGTGCTGTGGACAGGGGCTGGCACGGGAGCGGGGGACGCAAAGTGCCGCGGTGCCAGCGGGCACGGGGACGGGCGGACTCGTCACCCGAGGCGCCAATTTGTCGGCGCTTCAGGTGGAAGGAAGGGGTTTTGTCGCCTGGGCTGCCTTGGTCGCGGGGCGCGGACCTCGTCCGCGAGAGCTTAATGACTAAATAGTGGAGCGGGGACGTGAGGTCGTGTGAGAGGGCTCCGGAGGAAGCAAACCTCTTTTTTTTTTTTTTTTCCCTTCTTGAGCCCCACTCGGCTTCTGTCCACCTACGTAACGCAGCTTTCCCATCTGCCTTTGTTTTGCAGGGCGCCTCGGCGTTGTTTGACATGATCGAGTATTACGAGTCAGCCACGCACCTCAACATCTCCTTTAACAAACACATCGGCACCCGGGGCTGGCAGGCGGCTGCCCACATGATGAGGAAGGTTCGTGCCCCCTCGCAAATATTTTTCAGCACCTGCTTTAACCTGCCGCAGCCACGCAGATGGGCTCCAAAGACTCCCATCTGCCTCCCAAGACCGTCGGCGTGGTTTTGCGCTCGCCTGGCCGGAAAACCACCCTGTTCAGAAAGACCCGGTGAAGCCCAGGCTCAGAGGCAGGAGTTTAAAAAAAAAAAAAAAAAAAAAAAAAAAAAGACAGTCGCTCTTCCCGCCTGCCTTGAGGTTGCTTAATGCCTCGGCGAGCACCCGGAGCAGAGAAAATGGAAACGCAGATCCCAGCAAAAATAAAAAAAAAAAAAAAACAAAAAAAAAAACCCAAGCAGCCTGTTTATCAGTGGCGTGCTTGCAGGGTCAGCCTCTTGAGCTGGGTATTCATTACCTTTCCAGCAGGATGACGAGCGCCAGTGTTTGGCTTTGCGGGGCCAATTAACCTCATTGTTCGGTGCTTGAGTTGGCTCCGAAAGCCGAGCGCGCAGGGGAGGCCGCCTCCCCGTGCTTCCCGCTTGGGGCGCGGCGCAAAACCACCCTCGATCCGCAATTAACCTCTCCACCTGCTAATTTTAATTTTGGCGCTGCCGAGGTTTCACCCAGCGCCGCCGGTGCCTCGCCCGGCTCTGGCTGGAAAGCCGGCGTCCCGGTAGCGTTCCCCCGCCACACAGGCGGCTTCGCGGTGGGGCTGACAGCGGGCACTGCAGCTCGCGCGGTGCCAGCAGTGCCCACCCCGCGGTCTGGAGATGGCAAACGTCACCGCGCGCGGTGCTGGCCGGCCCTGTAGTGACGCTTTAAAACCAGCTGTGGGTATGCGCGTGCGGGTCAGGAGCTTGAGACGCCCTTGCCACAGCTGGGGCTTGGGGCTCTTCATTTCTGGGAGAATCCGGATGCGTGAAAGGGCTTTAGTTAGCACGGAAAATGGTAAATCAGCCAAACGGAGGCCGTTGGCGTGCTGCGGATCTCCACCAGGAACAGGCAGCAAGTGCAAAGCCAGGGTCTTAGGGCTCGGGGGCAAACCCCAGAGGAGGGACGCGTGGCTCGACACCTTCCCACACCCTCCATCTGGAGAGCGCGGGGCAGCACATCCTGGGATGTGTCAGGATGAGGGAAGCTTTTCTTTGGAGAGCGTGATGCTGCTACGGTTGCCTGGAGCGCGTCCTCTGCGGTGCCGTAGCTTGAGGGTGACGGCAGACTGGGCGCGGAGCCGATTCTCCGGGAGATAAGGTGTTTATCTGGAATGGCGCGGTTCAAGCCTGGAGCTTGGCGCGGGCTGTCCTGGCACACGGGGTTATCTCCGCTGTTCCTTCTGGCTCTTTGCCTCTTATCTGAAGCCGGTGGGGTGACCAAAACGATGTTTCCGATGGGCGTAAGTCGTCGCAGGGGCTCTTATCTGGGCAGCCTGGGGGCAACATCTGTGGCGGGGATGGGATTTGGCCCGTAAAATAGCTTGGCCTTAAACCCAACCTCGAAAAACGGCCAAAAAAAACCTGGTGGCCAAGGCTGTGGGGGGCTGAGCACTGATCCCTCTTGTGTCTTCCTCCCAGACGAACTGCCTGCAGTACCTGGACGCCCGAAACACGCCTTTGCTGGACCACTCGGCCCCCTTCGTGGCACGCGCCCTGCGCATCAGCAGCAGCCTGGTGGTCCTGCACCTGGAGAACGCCAGCCTCTCGGGGCGCCCACTCATGCTGCTGGGTGAGTGGCTGGAGAGCGGGCACCGTCTCCCAAAACCCCGCAGGATGCCGGGCACGCGGGGCGGAGCGGCGCCGATGTGGGGCTCGCCGTCCTGGCCGTGCCCAGCGAGGTTTCGGGGCGGTCGCTGCCGGCCCGCGCACCCGTGGCAGCGCTGGTGTCGATTTGTCTCTGTGCCAGCCCAGCCTGCGGGCAGGGGGTGTAAGACAATGCCGGGCAGCCCCTGTCGTTAAGCGAACGAATTAGCGATAAATCATGGCCAGGCTGCGGCTGATGGTGGTGTTGTGATAGCAACGATGAGCTGAGGGCTCCGGCAGGGGAGCGTTGCTGGGGTTTAAGTGTTTATTAGGTTGGCCCAGCTGGAAAAAGGCGACGTTGCTGGCAAGGGCATGTGCCCTGCGTGAACTGATCCCGGCTCCGGCTGCCCTTTCGTCCCAGCACGAGCCGCTGCCGCTTCCCTCTGCGGGCGGGAGGGCACGCGGGGGCTTGTGCGGGATCCTGCTGCTGGCCAAACGCACGCCTCTGAAATCCACGGGGTGAATGGATTCCAGCCGGTGTCCCGGCCGCAACGGCGGTGGGTGCAGCTCCAGCTGGGCTGGGGGACCGTGCGCTTCGGGCACCGCTTCGGGCTCGGACAGGCGCCAGCCTTGTATCGGTGCGGCCGGGAGGCTCCCGAGCCCGCGTGTTGCGCGGTGGCTGCGGCCAAGCCGTGGGTAACGGCGCCGGCCACAGCGCCTGGTCTCCAAGCCGTGCTGGGAACGGGCTGCGGGCTGAGGTGCCGCTTTTCCACCTTTTCAGCCACGGCCCTGAAGATGAACATGAACCTGCGGGAGCTGTACCTGGCCGATAACAAGCTGAACGGGCTGCAGGACTCGGCTCAGCTCGGCAACCTGCTGAAGTTCAACTGCTACATACAGATACTCGACCTGAGGAACAACCACATCCTGGACTCAGGTGAGGCCCCTCGCTGCTCCTCCAGGCAGAGCCCCCATCGCCTGCCATTTTGGCCCAGTTTTAGGGTGGGGAGGAATTGGGCTGTGGGGCGCGGAGCTCGGGGGGGCGGCCCCAGGCTGAGCCAAAGCAGGAGAGTTGCGCAGAGCAGCGTCTACATTGTCCAAAGGATTTCAGCGGTGTAAGCGTCTCGATTTTAAAGCTAAGATGGTTAGAGAAACTTGGATTGCTTCCCGGGCCGGGCTGCGAGGTGCCCGGCGGCAGCTCCCGAAGGCAGGGTGAGGTGGGGATGCCTCGTGCCTTTCGGCTCCCTCCGTCTCTTGCTCCTGCCTGGTTTTTCTCCTCCCCTCTCCCCGGAGCCAAACGAGCGGCCAAATCTAATACCAACTCAGGAATTGCAAAACAATCCCAGAGCGGACATCAGTCCCGGCTGGTTCTGGTCGGCGATGCCGGTTACTCGGCCGAGTTTCGGCGGAGCAGATGCCTTTGCTCGGCACGAGCTGCCCCGGCCGCCTTTGGGTTAGGCACAGAGGCAGCCAAGCGTTGACCGTGTTGGATGTCACCGGTGGTGTTGTGGCCACCCCTGATCCCGGATGGGTCCCACCCTAAGGTGCAAATAAATATTAATTTGCCGCCTTCCAGGTCAGATGCCACGTCCCTTGCATCTTTGGACGCTTAATAACGAGCAGTGCTGGGGCCCGTACGTGTTGGAAATGGCTTGCTGGGCGTTGCTGTGGCTTTCCGCAGCATCGCTGGCCTTGGGGTGCCGTGCCCTTATCAAATCCATACATTTGGCAGCGATTTAAAACGGCACCTGCCCTCAGCCCGGGCAGGATTGGGCCAGAAAGGTGTAGGGAGTAGTAGAGGGTCTGCCCCTGTCTCCGCAGCCCCACGTCTCCAGCTCCCTCCCCTGCTCCAAAGGCTCCAGCCTAGCACTAATTAATTTTATACGCCAAGAGGTTTAATTGCCCGTTTGCGTACACGGGACCGATGCGCTTTGCTGAGGTCAAATCAAGCAGCTGAGGGAAGGGGTTTGGAAGCGGGGGGACAGCGTTCGGAGGCGGTGCCGGAGCTTGGCATAACGATGCCATGGCTTTTCCCCCGTCGTCCTGCCCGGGATCCGGGAGGGACAGAGGGACGGAGCGGAGGAGGTGAGGAAAGCTCTGTTGGAGCTGGCGGGATGGGTGCCAGCAGGGAAAGGCTGAGCCCCGGCTGTTTTCCAGGCTTGGCGTACATCTGCGAAGGGCTGAATGAGCAGCGGAAAGGGCTGGTCACTCTGGTTTTGTGGAACAACCAGCTGACTCACACCGGCATGGCCTATCTGGGGATGACGCTGGTGAGTAGCTCTTGGCACCTTCCTGGGCGCGATGGCTTCGCTCCCAGAGGGATGTCTCTCCCGCCGCTGCCAGGGCCAGGTCCAGGCAGCGTTCCGGCCGCGTGGTTCGGCGCGAGGTGCCCTGGTGCCACGTCGGAGCAGAACCTGTCCCTTGTCCCCCTGCGCTGCTGCTCGGGCATCGCCGGCCGCGTGCTTTGGGGAACAGCCGTGAATTAAACCCGCTCGGGTTTGAGACGGGACCTGTCGTCCCGTCCGCCTCGAGCCGTTTTTCCCCTGGGTGCCCGCAGCCTCACACGCAGAGCCTGGAGACCTTGAACCTGGGCCACAACCCCATCGGGAACGAAGGCGTCCGCAACCTGAAGAACGGGCTGATCGGGAACCGCTCCGTCCTTCGCCTGGGCTTGGCGTCCACCAAACTGACCTGCGAAGGTGGGTGGGGGCCAGCGCCCACCGAGAGCTCTGTCTCCCCCGCGGAGCTTCCCTCGCTCTTGAGCCGCGTGCAGGGGCCGCTTTGGCCCTGGAGGAGGTGGCTCAGTCCAGCCGCGTGGGCGACACGGCCCGGCTCTAACCAAAACGTCGCTGCTGGCCTGTCCGAGGCCACCTCGTCCTGTGGGTTTGGTGCCCCTGGCGTCTCCGTGCCCCACAGAAACCCTTTTTCTGAGCACGTGGGGTGCCTGGCAATGAGCACCCAACTGCCGCTTACATCCCCCCATCCCTCCCGAAATACTGAGCTCTGCTACGCGCCACCCCGAGGAGCGCCGTCAGGGGCCCGGCGGTGTCACGGCTTGTTCCCCGCCGTCACCGGCGGCTCTCCCGTCCCTCGCAGGTGCCGTGGCGGTGGCGGAGTTCATCGCCGAGAGCCCGCGGCTGCTTCGCCTGGACCTGCGAGAGAACGAGATCAAGACGGGTGGCCTCATGGCCTTGTCGCTGGCTCTGAAGGTCAACCACTCGCTGCTGCGCCTCGACTTGGACAGGGAGCCCAAGAAGGAGTCGGTGGGTAACGCGCCCCGTCGCTCGTCCCGCTTTTGCCCTTCTGGGGGGGTCTCGTTAAGCCCCCCGGCGGGAAGGTGCCGTCCTCGAGGGTGACGCCTCCAAGTTACCGCTCAGCTCTGACGCTGGCCCGTTTTTTAGCTCAAATGAATTGACCGCAGCCCCTGGTCAGGGGGGTTTTTGGAGGTCTGAGCAGGACCCAGGCAGCACCCGTCACTCGGGGTCCCGCTCCGCTGAGCATCCCCCGGGATGGGAATGCCGCGATCCGGGCGGCAGTCGGTTTGAGAAGAAGCCCTCGGGGGAGCTCGACTCTCGGGAGGTTTAATTGTTTCTTGGGGAAACATCGATCACGTCTACAGGGGTGGAGGGGAAAAAAAAAAAAACCTGGAAAATAAACATGGAGCAGATTTTTTTTCCCAGACCGCTGGTTTCGGAACGTTCTGAACGACTGGCGGTTTCTCTTCCCTCACAGGTAAAAAGTTTTATCGAAACCCAGAAGGCTCTCCTGGCCGAGATCCAGAATGGCTGCAAGCGCAACTTCATCCTGGCCAAGGAGAAGGAGGAGAAGGAGCAGAAGCTGCAGCAGTCGGCCTCGATGCCGGAGATCACCGTGACGGAGCCTCTGGAGGAGGGTCCGGCAGAGGACAGCGAAGACGGCAGCGCCACCTCCGCTCTGGAAGAGGGGGAAGAAGCCGGGGAGACCCTGACGGCCTCCGAGAACGGGGATGCGGAGCCGGCGGAGGACGACGATGACAACAGAGGCAACGTGACGGACTCTGATTCAGACACGGACGAGGAGGCGGACGCCGGGTTAGAGACGAAGGACTTGAGCGAACGGCCAAAAAGCCCCGACTCCGCTGACGGAGCAGCCACGTCCCAGCTGCTGCTGTCCCTGGAGAAGGCAAAGGACCGGCTGCCCCCCCTGCGCGTCGCCGAGGAATCGTCGAGTCCCGCCACCTCTCCGGCCTCTGCACCCTCCCAGGGAAACGAGAGAAGGATTTCGGTTTCCAGCCCCGGGCGAGGCCATAAAATCTTCGTGGTGACGCGAGTGGAGACCCTGCCGGATCGAGCCGCCGAAGCCACGCGCCTACGGGAGGATGCGGACGCCACCTCGAAACCCGCTGAGCCCCAGAGCCCGGCTCCGTCCCCAAAACCTGAACTCCCGGCGCACCAGGCGAACGGAGCGGTTCCCGAATCCGCTGCCGGCTCCGACCCCAAACGGGGCGACCCCAACGACTGCGAGAGCGTGGCCCGCGACACCCCCCTCCCCAACGGCCTGAAGACGGATTTTGTGCGAGCGCTGCCGGAGGCGTCCTCCGACGGCGACGGGAAAACGGGGAGCTGCGCCGCCGAGCACGGTAAGAGCTCCAGAACGGAGCCCCCCGCCCGCCCCCGCCCCGCACGGCTGAGGGTCCCGAGCCCTGCTCCGGCGTGGCGGAGCCAGGGATGAGTGTGGAGCCGGTCCCTGTGCCGGTGTCTCCCCAGAGCTTTAAATCCCCTGCCGCTTTCCCGGACGAGAGGCCCATCGGTGCTGTAGTTTGTTGCTGGGGGCGGGCGGGGGTGGGGGGCATTGCCCTGCCCACATTTTTTTTGGGGAGGAGGGGGGAGGGCGGGTGGGCAGGCGAAGGAAACGGGGGCCGTTTGCTTTGCAGAGCTGAGCTGCTCCAAGAACGAGCGGGAGCTGGAGGAGCTGCTCCTCGAGGCCAGCCAGGACGCGGGGCAGGAGCTGCTGTGAGCGCAGGTGAGCGGCGACGGGGGCCGGGGCCAGCCCCGGGGGCGTCCTGGAGGGACGGGGGACCCCGTTGCCACTCGCTCTCCTTTCTCTCGCAGGTCCCCGGGGGCTGCTCGGTGCCGAGGGGAGGCTCTGGCAATAGCTTTATTCTATTCCCGCTCCACACAACGATTAAGAAACCAACCTCGGGCTTTTCAGGACAAAGGGTTCTTTTGACTTTTTGGGTTTTTTTGGTTTTTTTTGTTTTTTTTCCCCCAAACAGTTT
Organism: Rissa tridactyla; assembly: GCF_028500815.1. Taxonomy (NCBI): domain Eukaryota; kingdom Metazoa; phylum Chordata; class Aves; order Charadriiformes; family Laridae; genus Rissa; species Rissa tridactyla. The sequence goes on along the minus strand of NC_071492.1, from coordinate 202,551 downwards.
CCTGCCCCCAAAATCTTCCTGCCCCCAGGCCTCCCCTGCGCAGGGGGGGACCCCTGTTGTGTCCCCGGGGGCGACGGAGGAGGGGGAAGGGAAGGAGAGCAGAGCAAAATGACCCATCCGGGGCCATCCCGGCTCCCAGCCGTCCCTGCCCTCGCTTGGACACTACCTGACGCCTTCGCCTTTCCTTTTTTTTTCTGTCTTTCTCCGAGGAGGAGATCCCGCACCGGGGTGGAGGCCGCACGGTATCGCTTCTACCGGGAGATTAAAACCAGACACTACAGGGACCGAGGTGCCGGGAGGGCGACCGTTCGCCCGCGGGGGGGGAGCGTCTCTCACTAAAGATACCCAGGACAGGCTGCGTCCGCAGCCACAGTGGTTATTTATTTTGAAGTTCCTTTTTGGAACTTAAACCTTTTCCTTTTTGTTTGTTTGTTTGTTTGTTTTATTTTTTGTTTGTTTGTTTGTTTGTTTTCAGTATATATTTATCATCAGCTGCAAAGTTACCGGGTTGGGGATGTAGAGGATGGTGTTAGAATTAAGGAATTCCTTCTGGGCTAACCTGCAACTGAACTCCTGCTCCTGGGCTGCCGGAAAAAAAAAAAAAAATCCCAGAAACACAAAAAAACAGCGTTGGTGGAGCCCCCGCCCCCCCCAACCTTCCCATGCAAACCCCTTGGGGGGCTGCGGCTTCCGCAGGGGTCGGATCTAGGAGAGGAGCTTCCCCGCAGCCCGGCCGTGCCGGCACGGCGTCTTCCCGGCGAGGTGGGGGGACACACCTCCCCCCCAACCCGGAGAGTCGGGGATCCAAGGTGGGAACCCGGGACGACGGCCGCGGCGTCTTCCCGGCAAGGTGGGGGGACGCCATCCCCCCCCGGAGGGTTAGGGATCCAAGGTGGGAACCCGAGACGATGGCGGGAGCAGGTTCCCCAGCTTGGACGCCTCGGCATCCTCTTCCCCCCCCCTCCATCCCGGCTTCCCGGATTTTGGGATCCTTGGGGAAAACTGGCCGGCGAGGGGCTGCCGCAGCCCCCCCTGCCACGGCGCGGGGTGGGCGTCCGCTGGCGAGGACGCGTCGCTTTTTTTCTTATCTTAAAGTGCAATAAATCTATCAGGGAGCTGCGGGCGTGGGGCCGGGCACCGGGGGCTTTGGGGGGGTTTCGGGGGGGGCGGGATGGCGGCTGGGGGGGGCGGCTGCGGCGCTGACACTACAAGCCAGGGGCCGGCGGCCATCGATCTGCTGGTGTTCGTCGTTTCTTTCCGTCGTGTATTTTTGTTAACACTGTTTTCTATTAAACGAGATCTGCATTCGTCACCGACTCCTCCCCGGCCTCTCTCTTTCGGTGCCTTACGGGCGGCGTCATCCCCCCCCTCCGCTTCAAAAACGCAGCTTTTTTGAGCCTTGCCGGGAAAAAGACGAGGCAAACGCGGAGATTTTTACACCCACCGCCGCCGCCCTCCCCGGGGGAGGATTTTCGGAGCAGGTGGGAGATGCCGGCGGGAAGCTGGTTGGCAATTAACGCTGACGATGCCCCGGATCCCAATCGCGGGCTCCGCGCCCTGCTGCCGCCATCCCTCCCAATGGCACCTTGGGCTGATTTCCCGCCCCCCCTCCGCCAAAAATTGCCACCCCCCCCCCCCTTATTACCTTTTCCGTCCCCCGAGACACCCCACCCCCCCTTAAGGAGGACCCAAAAAGCGTATTTAAGTCAAGACGCAGAGCGCGAGGTTTAATTAACTGGTTTATTATGGGACGACCCCCGCGGTCCTGGGGGGGGGCTTCGTGAGGAGCTCCTGAGGGACACGGCTCGAGGCCGTCCGCCCTTTGGGGCCGCCCTGGCAGCGAGGCCAGCGGCCGCTTCGTGGTTTCTTGGGGTCGTCGTGTCCCCCCCCACGGGCCCCACTCACCAGGGGACGTTCCCCGGAGGGTGTCAGGGCGGGGGGCGGTGGGTACTTGGGCGCCGGGGTCCCTGGGATGGCAGCGACCTCCCCCTGGAGCCCCCCGGGTCATCTCGGGTCTCCTCTGGTCCCCTCCAGTCGCCCCAGCTCCATCCCCTGGTGGCATTTTCACCTCCTGCAGCGTCTCTTCTTGTGGACGAGGGGGACGGGAATCGTCCCCCGTCCCTGTCCCCAAAGAGGTCCCAAAAATATGCTGGGGGAGGACAACAGGTCGTGGGCATCCTCTGGCTGCCGGCCACAGGGGTGCCCCGGTGCCACCAACGTCCAAGCTTAATTTGGGGGCCTGACGTCCAGAGGCATCACCGGAGACCCAATGCCAGCGTCCGCCGTCACTCAGGGTGGGGACACTGGACACCGTGGGACACCGGGGTGGCGGTGGCTTTCTGCAGGCGGTCGAGACCACGCAGGAGCCCCATCTTGTGCCGGATGGAGTGGTCCAGGTTGACGGTGACGCCGAGGAAGGCGCGGGCGTCGCGGGCGGTGAAGGGGAAGTCGGAGGCGAGGAAGGTCTGGAAGAGCTCGGGGTCCCCGTCCAGGCTGAGGACGTTGTGCAGGGGCTGCCGCAGGGAGCTCAGCTCCCCCACGTTCTCCTGGAAGATGCTCCACAGGGATCGCGCGCCAAAATCCGCCGTCGGCCGGCTCTGCCAGGCATCCTCCAGGCACTGCAGCGCCCAGCTCAGCCGGCACGGCCACTGGTCGGCCAACACCACCCAAGCGGCGGCAGCGCGGGGCGAGGGGGTGCCGGGGGTGCCGGCACGGTGCAGGAGGAGCCGTAGGGTGATGGGGATGGTGTTGACGATGCGACGGACGTGGGCGCCGCTGGTGGGGAGGTAACGGGCGAGAGGGTCGGCGCTGTCGTGTAGGCAGCGGAAAGCTTCGTGGATGCAGCGGACGGCTTCGGCGTCCGCCTCCTGCCGGCTGGGAACCGCCGGGACGGCCTGGCACTTGGCTCGGCGTCGTTCCACGTTGCTGGTGATGATGCGGTACATGAGGTCCTCCCGCGTCTGGATGGCGGCTTCCAGGAATCGCAGGCGGGAGCGGGCACCCATCTCAGGGATGGAGAAGGGCAACGTCACCGTCCGGTTGAGGTAGAGGTAACCGTTGTCGGCAAGACCCTTCATGCAGCCGGTCTGCTCCAGGCAGGGGACGATGACGCTGGGATCCACAGCCAGGATGAAGATGAAGGGAGTGTTGGCTTCGGAGAGCAAGGTGTTCATGGCGTTGAGGACGCCGGCCACCTTCTCGGGGTAGCAGATGTCCAGGCTGGTGATCTCCAGCACCACGCGGAGCCGTCGGCGCTCAAAGATCTCCATGAAGGACAAGAAGTCGACCAGCACCTCCACCTCATTGCGCACCTTGCTCATGAAGCCCAACTGGCTGGTGAACTTCTCGCTGTTGGTCAACCGCTCGATCTTTTGCTTCTCGCTGATCAACAGGTTCTTCAGGATGGAGAAAGCTCCCAGCGCCAAACCGGAACCCGAGAGCGAGGTGACGGCGCTGCCCACCACCTTCAAGGCGTGGTGGTCCTTGATGCCGGGCACCAAGAGGGCCACCAGCAGGATGGTGAGGCCGGCGCCCAGGACGAAGAGCAGCCCCCAGAGCTTGAGGCAGGTGCCCGTCTTGAGGACCCATTCCTTCTGGCTGAAGCCAGAGGCGAAGCGGGGCCGGGTGCCCATGACATGGTAGACGCTGAGGGGCAGAGCCCCAAAATGGTGGCGGATGCTGTCACAGAGGGTGGTGACCAAACCGGCCCAGAGCTTGTCGCAGCCGGCGTATTGCCAGGCGCTGAAGCGGATGAAGATGAACTCGATGTTCTTCCTCCTCAGGTGGCTCTCGGTGATGATGGGCTTGTAGAAGGCCAGGTACCAGAGGACCAGCAGCAACCCCCAGCCCTCGGGGCTACGTGGCTTCTGGTGGCTCCGGCGCAGCTCGGCCTCCTCCCGCCGCACCATCTCCTGCCGCATGAAGCCTTGGGGGAAAAGCGGGGATGAGGGACCAGGGGGTGAAGGTGCCCTGAGCCTTACGGGGGGATGGGAGGGGATGGGATGGGATGGGATGGGATGGGATAGGACGGGAAGGAGATGATGGGAAGGAGATGATGGGGTGGGGATGGGAAGGAGATGCGGATGGGATGGGAAGGAGATGAGATGGGATGGGATGGGATGGGGAGGAGATGGGATGGAATGGGAGCGGATGGGATGGGGATGGGAAGGAGATGATGGGAAGGAGATGATGGGAAGGAGATGATGGGATGGGGATGGGAAGGAGATAGGGATGAGATGGGATGGGGTGGGATGGGAGCTGGTGCAGTGGGGGACGCCAAATGTAGGGGAGATGTGGGATGGGTGTTTATGAAAGAGGGACTTGAAAGCCAGGGGAGAAACTGGGATGGGATGGGATGGGATGGGAAGGAGATGGGAAGGGATGGGATGGGATGGGATGGGATGGGATGGGATGGGATGGGATGGGAAGGAGATGGGATGGGTTGGGGATGGGAAGGAGATGGGATGGGATGGGTGCTAGTGCCATGGGGTACCCCAAAGCTGTAGAAGAAAACGGGGTGGTGGGACAAGCGACAGGGACCCCCAAATCTGGGGACGAGGTGGGGGGACCAGGAAAGACACTGCTGCAACAGGGACCCCCCAGTCCAGGGTGCAAACAGGCGGGATGCTGGTGCCATGGGGACCCCCCCGAAGCCAGCGGGGCTGGCTGGGAGGCTCCCGGGGGGGGTGACCCGTGGTGGCCCCGTGGCCCCACACCCACCAGTGACCTTGTCCAGCAGGGAGTAGAGGCGGTGGCCGCAGGGGGCGTAGAAGCCGACTGTGACGGGGGTGGCCGTGTGGCACAGTGTCTTGGAGAGGCAGCGGCAGTAGATGTCATCCTCCGTCAGCAGCTCTGGGGAGCGGGAGGGGACAGTCGGCGTGACCCTCGGCCGCCCCCCACGTCTGCAGGCGCTGGGGAGCCTGCCCCACCCTGGGACACGGGTGCTGGTGCCACAGGGACCCCAAATCTGGGATGGGATGGGATGGGATGGGATGGGGATGGGATGAGATGAGATGCGATAGGAAGGAGATGGGGATGGGGATAGGGATGGGATGGGATGGGATGGGAAGGAGATGGGGATAGTATGGGATGGGATGGGGATGGGAAGGAGATGATGGGATGGGAATGGGAAGGAGATGGGGATGGGATGGGGTGGGATGGGAAGGAGATGATGGGATGGGAATGGGAAGGAGATGGGGGTGGGATGGGAAGGAGATGATGGGATGGGGATGGGAAGGAGATGGGGATGGGAATGGGAAGGAGATGGGGATGGGATGGCATTGGGGATGGGATGGGGAGGAGATGATGGGATGGGATGGGATGGGGATGGGATGGGATGGCATTGGGGATGGGATGGGATGGGGAGGAGATGATGGGATGGGATGGGAAGGAGATGGGGATGGGATGGGACGGGATGGGGATGGGATGGGAAGGAGATGATGGGATGGGGATGGGGATGGGATGGGGATGGGATGGGATGGGGAGGAGATGATGGGATGGGATGGGAAGGAGAGGGGAATGGGATGGGATGGGAAGGAAATGGGATGGGATGGGAAGGAGATGGGAATGGGATGGGATGGGAAGGAAATGGGATGGGATGGGATGGAGATGGGATGGACATGGGGACGGGGATGGGATGGGAAGGAGATGGGGACGGGGATGGGATGGAGATGGGATGGGATGGGGATGGGAAGGAGATGGGGATGGGATGGGAAGGAGATGGGGACGGGGACGGGGATGGGATGGGATGGAGATGGGATGGGGATGGGGACGGGATGGCCAGGCAGGCCAGGTGGGCCTGCCCCTCCCAGCTGCCTCTGTCCCCGCTGCTGTCCCCCCACCCCCGTACCTTGGTTGTCCCCAGGCTCCACCTCCACGAAGGCGCCGTCGCGGCAGGCACAGGTGTCCCCCTCCGGGCCCAGGCAGGCCAGGTGCTCCTCACAGCACCCCGAGGATCCCGACGAGGACCCCCCACACGCCGGCGAGCAGGCACCCTGCCAGAGGGGAGGACGTGGGGCACCCACTGCACCCCCCCGGGACACCTCGGGGACGGTGGGACACGGGGACGCAGGAGCAAACGGACATGGGCATATGGGCACGCTTGGTCGTGGGGACACCGTGGGGAAATGGGGACGCCATGGGGACATGGGGACATGGGGACACAGAGATATGGGGACACCACGGGGACATGGGGACACAGAGATATGGGGACACGCAGACATGGGGACATGCGGACATGGGGACAGGGGGACACCGTGGGGACAGAGCCATCTCATGGTTTTGGGGTGGTTTTAGGGAGGGTCGGCACCAAAATCCTGCTCTTCCGCTGTAGGACCCCATCCTTGTCCCCGAGGGCCTCAGGTCCCCATGGCCACTCCCTGAGCGCCCCCGTGGGGACGACGGGGGGGACCTGGGTGACAGGGGGTCTGGAAGGGGCGCGAGGCCGGAGCGGGCAGGACTGGAGTGGGGTGATGGGGACTGACCGGGACAAACCGCCCGGCTGGGTACCGAGGTGCTGGGGACACTGGGGAGCATGGGACAGCCTGGACTGGGAGCACTGGGAGCCATGGGACAGCCTGGACTGGGAGCACTGGGAGCCGTGGGGGCAGGCTGGACTGGGAGCATTGGGAGCCATGGGACAGCCTGGACTGGGGGCACTGGGAGCCATGGAATAGCCTGGACTGGGAGCACTGGGAGCCATGGGACAGCCTGGACTGGGAGCACTGGGAGCCATGGAATAGCCTGGACTGGGAGCACTGGGAGCCATGGGGGCAGCCTGGACTGGGAGCACTGGGAGCCGTGGGGGCAGCCTGGACTGGGAGCACTGGGAGCAATGGGACAGCCTGGACTGGGAGCACTGGGAGCCATGGGGGCAGGCTGGACTGGGAGCGCTGGGAGCCATGGAATAGCCTGGACTGGGAGCACTGGGAGCCATGGGGGCAGCCTGGACTGGGAGCACTGGGAGCCATGGGACAGCCTGGACTGGGAGCACTGGGAGCCATGGAATAGCCTGGACTGGGAGCACTGGGAGCCATGGGGGCAGGCTGGACTGGGAGCACTGGGAGCCGTGGGGGCAGGCTGGACTGGGAGCGCTGGGAGCCATGGAATAGCCTGGACTGGGAGCACTGGGAGCCATGGAATAGCCTGGACTGGGAGCACTGGGAGCCATGGGGGCAGCCTGGACTGGGAGCACTGGGAGCCATGGAATAGCCTGGACTGGGAGCACTGGGAGCCGTGGGGGCAGGCTGGACTGGGAGCACTGGGAGCCATGGGGGCAGCCTGGACTGGGAGCACTGGGAGCCATGGGACAGCCTGGACTGGGAGCACTGTGAGCCGTGGGGGCAGGCTGGACTGGGAGCATTGGGAGCCATGGGACAGCCTGGACTGGGGGCACTGGGAGCCATGGAATAGCCTGGACTGGGAGCACTGGGAGCCATGGGGGCAGCCTGGACTGGGAGCACTGGGAGCCGTGGGGGCAGGCTGGACTGGGAGCACTGGGACCCATGGAATAGCCTGGACTGGGAGCACTGGGAGCCGTGGGGGCTGGCTGGACTGGGAGCGCTGGGAGCCATGGAATAGCCTGGACTGGGAGCACTGGGAGCCATGGGGGCAGCCTGGACTGGGAGCACTGGGAGCCACGGGACAGCCTGGACTGGGAGCACTGGGAGCCATGGAATAGCCTGGACTGGGAGCACTGGGAGCCATGGGACAGCCTGGACTGGGAGCACTGGGAGCCGTGGGGGCAGCCTGGACTGGGAGCGCTGGGAGCCATGGAATAGCCTGGACTGGGAGCGCTGGTAGCCATGGAATAGCCTGGACTGGGAGCACTGGGAGCCATGGGGGCAGCCTGGACTGGGAGCACTGGGACCCATGGAATAGCCTGGACTGGGAGCACTGGGAGCCGTGGGGGCAGGCTGGACTGGGAGCACTGGGAGCCATGGGGGCAGCCTGGACTGGGAGCACTGGGAGCCATGGGGGCAGCCTGGACTGGGAGCGCTGGGAGCCATGGAATAGCCTGGACTGGGAGCACTGGGAGCCATGGGGGCAGCCTGGACTGGGAGCACTGGGAGCCATGGGACAGCCTGGACTGGGAGCACTGGGAGCCATGGAATAGCCTGGACTGGGAGCACTGGGAGCCATGGGGGCAGCCTGGACTGGGAGCACTGGGAGCCGTGGGGGCAGGCTGGACTGGGAGCACTGGGAGCCATGGGGGCAGGCTGGACTGGGAGCACTGGGAGCCATGGGACAGCCTGGACTGGGAGCACTGGGAGCCGTGGGGGCAGGCTGGACTGGGAGCATTGGGAGCCATGGGACAGCCTGGACTGGGGGCACTGGGAGCCATGGAATAGCCTGGACTGGGAGCACTGGGAGCCATGGGGGCAGCCTGGACTGGGAGCACTGGGAGCCGTGGGGGCAGGCTGGACTGGGAGCACTGGGAGCCATGGAATAGCCTGGACTGGGAGCACTGGGAGCCATGGGACAGCCTGGACTGGGAGCCCTGGGAGCCATGGAATAGCCTGGACTGGGAGCACTGGGAGCCATGGAATAGCCCGGACTGGGAGCACTGGGAGCCATGGGACAGCCTGGAGTGGGAGCACTGGGAGCCATGGGGGCAGCCTGGACTGGGAGCACTGGGAGCCGTGGGACAGCCTGGACTGGGAGCCCTGGCAGCCATGGAATAGCCTGGACTGGGAGCACTGGGAGCCGTGGGGGCAGGCTGGACTGGGAGCACTGGGACATCCTGAACTGGGGACTCTGTTAGACCGTGCAAAAGGGGCACAGGGTCAGCCAGGACTGGGGACACTGGTGACCGTGGGATAGCCTGTACCGGGGACACTGGTGACCATGGGACAGCCTGTACTGGGGATACTGGTGACCATGGGGCAGCCTGTACTGGGGACACTGGTGACCATAGCCCAGCCTGTACTGGGGATACTGGTGACCGTGGGATAGCCTGTACTGGGGACACTGGTCACCATGGGACAGCCTATACTGGGGACACTGGTGACCATGGGACAGCCTGTACTGGGGACACTGGTGACCATGGGACAGCCTGTAGTGGGGACACTGGTGGCTGGGGCCCCGCACCCTCTCCCCCCGCCCAGTACCCCCCACAAGCTGCCCCAGGGCCACCCCCCAGGGCCTCATCCCGCCCTGTCCCCGTCCCCATCCTACCCCTGGCAGCGCCTCCGGCTCCATCCCCGTCTGCCTCCGGCCACATCGGTCCCCGGCTCCGCTCCCCACTGGATTTATACTGGGTCAGGATCCGGCCCCCGCCGCTGCTGGGCCGGGAAGGAAATAATTAGGTGTGGATCAGGTAGAAATTCCGGCTGCGCCGGCGGGAGCTTCGCCTGAGTCAGGGCCCAGCAACGCCCGCGGAGGCTCCAGCCCCCACGGAGGGACGGGGGTGTGGGGTGGGACGGGGAGACGGGGCAGGGGACGCGTCCCACGGGAGATGGCGGGGGCTGAAGGGGACATGGGGACGTGGGGGGTGGAGGGGATATGGGGGGGGGGGGGTGGGACACGACTGGAGGGATGAGGGACGCAGGGACAGAGGGGATGTGGGGATGCAGGGGATGGGGGGGATGCAGGGGACGGGGGGGACATCAGGGATGCAGGGACAGGGGGGGATGCAGGGGACGGGGGGGACATCAGGGATGCAGGGGACAGGGGGGGATGCAGGGGACGGGGGGGACATCAGGGATGCAGGGACAGGGGGGGATGCAGGGGACGGGGGGGACATCAGGGATGCAGGGACAGGGGGGGATGCAGGGGACGGGGGGGACATCAGGGATGCAGGGACGGGGGGGATGCAGGGGACAGGGGGGGACATCAGGGATGCAGGGACGGGGGGGATGCAGGGGACAGGGGGGGACATCAGGGATGCAGGGACAGGGGGGACGCAGGGAACAGGGGGGGACATCGGGGATGCAGGGACAGGGGGGACGCAGGGGACAGGGGGAAGATGGGGAGATGCAGGGATGGGGGGGGCGTGGGGAGGTGCAGGGGACACAGGGGACCTGAGGGGACGTGGGGGACAGCAGGGACGCGGGGGGGACATGGGGTATGCGGTGACAGGGGGACACGGGGGTGCAGGGACACGCGGGACACAGGGGCAAGGGGGATACGGTGGGGCTGAGGGGGACACAGGAGGCCTGAGGGGACACAGGGACACCGGGGAGACAGAGGGGACACGGGGGGGGGGTTGCAGGGACACTGGGGACACGGAGGCTCCCGTCAGGCAGGGCCAGGAGCCAGCGGCCGCCGGCAGAGCTGAGGGGACAGCCGCCCGCTGCCCGCCTCTGCCGGTGACACGGCCATGCCATCATCGCCCCGCCATCGCCCCGCCATTGCCGTGACATCGCCGTGACATCGCCGTGACGTCGCCGCTTCCTGTGGCCAGTGGCTCCTGCCAGAGGAACCTGCTTGCCCGCCAGCCACCAGCGCCAGTGACACTCATGGCCACCGTGCCCGCCCCATCCAGGGGACATGAGGGACACCAGGGATGTGGGGGGGGACACGCAGGGACACAGGGACAAGGCTGGAGGGACTTGGGGACAAGCGGGCACAAGGAGGGCACAGGGGACGGAGGGGACCCGGGGGATGCAGGGGACGTGGGGACGCGGAGGGCAGCCGGGGGACAGGGGGGCCGTAAGGGGCCAGCGTGGGGGCGGGTGGCAGCGGTGGCATCTCCTGGCGGTGGCCTCGGCGCCCCGAAAAGGGCTGAGCAGCCACGTGTGCCACCGGGAGGCCGTGACCGGGGTCCCTCTGTCCCAGCGCCCCCCCCCCCCCGGAGCCCTCCCGGCCCCACGGGGGACAGGGTGGGTGTGGAGAACACGGCGACGGGGGGCGGGGGGGGGGGTAGTGGGTCCCCAATGGGGACACAGGGGACAAGGGGGGGGACATGGTGACACCCTCCGCGCAGGTGCCACCGTGGAGAAATGGGAGTTGGGGGGGGGGGGGGCGACAGTGGTAACCCCCCCCCCTCCCCAGGCCCCATGGACTCCCAGCCCCCCATCGGCAAGCTGGTGAGTGGGGGTGGGGGGGGGTCCTATGGGATCTGTAGAGCTGGGACGGGGGGTGGGGGGTGTCCTGCGATCACCCACGGGGGGGTGCACACCCACCACCCACCCCCCCCCCCCCCCCGCCGGCGGCTCCCAGCACCCCGTGGGCTCAGCTGGGGGCACCCACGGGTGACAGGGGGCACCCAGCCCCCACCCCCCCCAGCACCCACTCTCCTGGGGTCAGGGTGTTTTGGGGGGGGGGGGTGTCTCAGGGGTCCTGGGAGGTTGAGGGTGTTGCAGGTACCCCCCCCCCCCCCCACCCCAGTGTCCTCCAGTGACCCGGTCTCCCCCAGTACCCTCCAGTCTCCCCCAGGTCGTTCCCCCAGTTCCTCCCAGTCCCCCCCCAGTCTCCCCCAGTTCCTCTCCCCCCCCCACAAGTCCCTCCCCGTGACCCCGGCATCCCAATCTCCCCCAGGCCCCCCCCATCCCTCCCAGTACCCCCCAGTACCCCCACGTCACCCCAGTGTCCCCCAGTCCCTCCAGTACCCCGCTATTCTCCCCTATCCCCCCCCCCAGTCTCCCCCAGTCTCCCCCAGTCTCCCCCCTCAGACCCCCAGTCTCCCCCAGTCCCCCCCACCCAGTTTCCCCAGTACCCCCCAGACCCCCAGTCCCTCCCAGCAACCCCCGGTCTCCCCCAGTCCCCCCATCCCTCCCAGTAACCCCCAGTATCCCCCAGTCTCCCCCAGTTTTCCCAGTACCCCCCAGACCCCCAGTTCCCCCAGTCCCTCGCAGCAACCCCCATTCCCCCCCCAGTTTCCCCAGTACTCTCCAGACCCCCAGGCCCCCCACTCCCTCCCAGCAACCCCCCGTCTCCCCCAGACCCCCAGTAACCCCCAGTTTCCCCAGTACCCCCCCACACCCCCAGCGCCCCCCCCGCTGCAGCGCTCCCCCCCCCCCCCGCCGCCAGGGGGCAGAGCGCACCCCGCCGCCCGCCCCGCGCATGCGCCGCGCAAGGGCACTTCCGGGATGGAGGCTGCCCTCCCCCCGGCACGTGACGCGGTGCCCACCGTCATGTGACCTGCGGCGGCGCCGGGCCGGAGGTGGGAGATGCCGGGGGGTCCCGGAGGGGCAGAGCCCGGGGGCTGCGGCCGCCGGGGGGGAGCGGGTCGGGGGGGGGGGGGGGTGTTCCCTGGGCGTGGGGAGGAGGATCTGGGGGTCTCCGTGGGGCCGGGAGGTCCCTGGGCTGGGGGAGGGGCTGAGGCTTGGTTGGGGGTCAGAGGGTCGAGGGGACCCGGGGGGGGACTGAGCACGGCGGGAGGCGGGGGGGCAGAGGTTGGGGACACCGGGGGGGGTGGGGTGGGGTGTGCTGTCCCCCTGACCCCCCTGCTGTCCTCCCCCAGGCCATGGCCGCCCCCCGCCCCCCCAGGGTGGTGCCGGGCGAAGCCTCCGAGAGCGACTCGGAGCCGGAGCTGCTGGGGGGGGCGACCGGGGGGGTCCCCGGGGCCGGGCTGAAGGTGCCGGGTGAAGCCTCTGAGACCGAAGAAGAGGAGGAGGAGGAGGAGGAGGAGGGGGGTGAGAGGCCGAAGCCCCCCCCGTTGCTGGCAGAGGAGCCGGCGGTGGTTTGGGGGGGCCGGGGGGGCCCCTCACTGCTGCAGCAGCGGCTGTGGGAGGGCTCGGGGCGGCTGCGGGGGGCGGTGGGCAGCGCCCTGCGGCAGAGCTACGGCAGCGCCGCCCGGCACCTTGGGGGGCTGGGGGGGGCCCTGGGCCGGGCGCAGGCCACCGCCGCCGCTGCTGCCCACTGCCTGCGCCTGGCTCGCCGCGACCTGCGCGCCGTGGCCGCCACCGTCGACATCGTCACCGCCTGCCGCCTCCTGCCCGACATCCGCCTGCCCGCGCTCTGAGTGATGACGCCGGGGCCTGGCACCCGCCGCCCCCGGCCTCTCTGCAGCTGGCACCCCCCGGCAGCGTCACCGTCTGCCACCGTCTGCTGGACAGGACGGGCAGCAGCATCCTCATGGCGTCACCAGCATCACCGCATGGCATCGCCAGCGTCCTCGTGGCGTCACCGGCATCCTCGTAGCGTCACCCCGTGGTGTCACCGGCATCCTCATGGCGTCACCAGCATCACCGCATGGCATCGCCAGCGTCCTCGTGGCGTCACCGGCATCCTCGTAGCGTCACACCGTGGTGTCACCGGCATCCTCATGGCGTCACCAGCATCACCGCATGGCATCGCCAGCGTCCTCGTGGCGTCACCCCGTGGTGTCACCGGCGTCCTCATGGCGTCACCAGCATCACCGCATGGCATTGCCAGTGTCCTCGTGGCGTTACCGGCGTCCTCCTGGCATCACAAGCTGGCATCATCCGCATCACCACGTGGCCTCACCAGTGTCCTCCTGGCATCACCGACATCCTCATAGTGTCACCACGTGGTGTCACCAGCATCCTTGTGGCACCGCCGGCGCTGTAGGCAGCGGCATCCTCGTGGCATCACCAGCGTTTTCGTGGCGCTACTGGCATTCTCATAGTGTCACTGGCACCGTGTTCTCTGTGGCAGGGTGGTCACCGCGGGCGTTGTCACCGCAGCACCCTCCCGAGGGTGCGGTTGTGGTGGCACCGTCACCGAGTCGTGGCTCCAGCACCCCACGCTGTCCCCAGGACCTTTGTGCCGTGGTGGCAGCATCGTCACCGGTGTGGCCATGGTGGCACGAAATGTGGCTTCGGTGTGAGAGACTGGCCGCCCGGACCCCCAGCACCTCCGTGCTCTGGTGGCATTGTCACTGGTGGCCTCGTGGCTGGCTGCCAGCGTCACTGAACTGTGGCCCTGGGCTGGCTCCAGCCACCGTTGTCCCAAAACGCCACCATTTTGTGTGACATGGAGCTGAATAAAATGTGGCACAGCTACAGCAGGGGGCTCGGCCAGCGCTGTGGGGACAGCGGTGTCACTGGAGGGGACGCAGGGACACCCACCTGAAGGGGTGTCAGGCCATCGGAGGTGGGGCGCAGGGTAGCTGTGACATGGGTGCCGGTGTCACATCGTGGTGGCCTGGGCCATGGTCTGTGTCCCCCATGTCCCTAAGCCCTGGCACTGTCCCCTGTCACCCCCGGCCATGTCCCTAGCGTCCCCCCTCCTGCCACGTCCCCAGAAACAGGACACGGGGCAGGGGACAGTGAGTGGGGACACACAGGGCCCCCCCAAGCAGCGGGACACACCTTGAGGCCATACAAAGGTTTATTTGGGGGGACATTTGCCCCCCCGTGCCAGTGCTGTCACCCCCTGGGGACACAGGGGGGGAGCTGAGGGTCCCGAGGGGTCCCCTGGGAGTCCCCGAAGCGGGTGTGGAGGCGCCCCGGGGGGGTCAGAGGCGGGTGTCCAGGCTCTCCATGTACTCCTGCAGCGCCTGCAGCCGGGCGTCGATCTCGGCCAGCTCGGCCGAGGGCTCCTCAGAGCAGTTCTCTTTGGGGGGGGGGGGGGGGCAGGGACAAGGGAAAATGGGTTAAAAACCGACCTAAATCGGGGTGGGGGACACCCGGAAAATGCACGGGGGCGCTCACCTTTCCCAGGGCGCTCGCTGGCTACGCTGCCCATGGGCACCTTGCGGCCGGCAGCCGGGCGGGGGGCCTGGGGAGAGAGGGAGGAGGTGGCGGTGGCACTGGTGTCCTGTCACCCCACTTAGGGGGGGAGACCCCCCAAAGCTGGGGAGGGGAATCGGGGGGGGGGGGGGTCCCAGGCATCTGGGGGGGCCACTCACCACGCCGGGGCTGTTCCAAGATAAGGTACTCAGGGCTCTCTGGGCGCGGGTCTCCCTCCTGCCTCTGCCCCACGGAGGGAGGAGGGGTTAAGGGGTGCTGGGGGGGGGGCGGGGGAGCAAACATCCTGCCCCCCACCCCACACCCCCCCGCTGCCCCCCACCCCGGCGGTTACCTGGGGGGCAGGGGCTTGGACCGCTCATCAGCTTCACTGCTGGAACTCACCGCCGAGCGCCGGCTCCGGAAGCTTTCGGCTGTGGGGAGAAATGGGAGTCGGGGGGGGGAGGGGGGCGAAGGAGCCCCAGCACCCAGTGGGTGCTCCCCCCACCCCGGGTGCCCCCCCACTCCCACCCCTCAGCACATCCCCACTCACCCGAGGAGCTGCGACCACGGCTCCTTGCCGGGCTGGCGCTGCCGAAAGCTGCCCCGTGCCGCTGGCTGCACCCAAGGGAGATGGTGGTTAAGGGCGGGGGGGGGGGGGGGGCTGAGGGGGGACAGGGGACGGGGACAGTGACAACCCCAATGTCACCGCTTACTTTTTGAGCCCAGCCTCCTGCCGCCGCTGACGGGCCCTGACGAAGGCCGTGGGGTCAAAGCGCGGGGGGCGGGAGCCTGGCGGGGGGTAGAGGAGGGTGTTGGGGCAGGGAGGGGCGGCAAACCATGTGTGTGTCCCCCCCCCACTCCACGTGTGTCCCTCAGCGTCCCCCACCTGCGGGTGATGGGGACCGTGACGGGGGGCGACCCTGGCCGCCACGGCGGCTTTCCCGGGATGCCGAGCGTCGTTCCTGGGGACGGCTGGCCGTGCCGACAGGTGTCCGGTGGCTGCTGAGGGGACCGGCGGCGTGAGGGCGGGGGGGGTCAGGGGGCACACCTCACGCCCAGGCAGGGCCCCCCCCTCCCCGTGCCCCCCAGCCCGGCCTCACCCCCTCTTGCAGGAGGCCAGCTCGGCCGTCAGGCTCTTCACCCGCTGCTGCAGCCTCCGCTCCGACGCCTTCACCTCCGCCAGCTGCAAGATGCGGGGGGATGAAAGGTTCCCTCTGCTGCCACCGGCCCCCCCCAGCCCCCCCCCCCAGCCCACCTCGGCAGCCAGTTGCCGGTGCTCACGCTGGTGCCGGGCCTTCTCCCGCGCCAGCTCGTCTTTCATCCTCCGCAGTGCCGTTGCTTCTGCTGCCCGCTTCTCCAGCGCCCGCCGCAGCCTGCCGAGGTGTGTGGTGAGGGGGGGAGGTGGGGGGGGGCATCCCTCCTGGCTCTGGGGTCCCCCCGGACCCTTCCCGCTGACTCGAGCATGGCTCACCCGTCCTGCAGGTGCCGGATCTCGGCATCTCGGCCATCGTCCCTGCGCCGAGCCCGGAGCCGCGCCAGCTCCTCTCGCAGCTCCCGCACCAGCCGGTGCAGCGCAGCAGGATCCGGCCTCCCGGCGTAGGGCAGCGGCAGCGGGTAGTGGATCCTGGAAGGGGGGGGGGCAATATGGCAGGGGGGGTGAGGGTAGTGTCCCCCCGGTCCTGCCCCCCCGCTCGCTGTCCCCTGTTACCTGTCGAACTCGACGGAGTAGACAAGGATGAGGTAGCGCTTGGCATTGAGAGGGGAAGCGGTGGAGGGGGGAGGCCGGGGCATGGCCCCCACTTTGCGGCTGCGCAGGGCCTCCAGGTCGGCGTAGGTGAGGAGCTCCAGGCTGACGGACTCGCTGCTCTGCGGAAGGGAAAAGTTGGGGAGGGGGGGCTCAGTGGGACACACACACACACAAAACCCCCGAAACACGGCAGGGACGTCGCCGGCCTCACCTGCGTCAACGCTGACTCCAGCATGCTGCAGAAAACCCCAAATTGCTTGAAATTCCCCGTTTTGTGGGTGAGCTCCTCGATGACTGCAAGGAAAGGGGGGGCTCCAGTCAGTCAGCATTCCGGGGGGAATGTGTGTGTCCCCCCCCGCACCCTCCTCTACCGGGACTCACAGGCGGCGTCGAACTCGCCCCTCCACTGGTCCACGGTGCCGTGGGCTTCCACCTCCACCCCCAGCGCGGCGGGGGCCAGGCGCAGCCGGACGGTGTGCCCCCCGCCCCGGAAGGCAAGGTCAGCCTGCAGGTACCGCGGCTCCTCCATGACGCTGGCGCGGGGGCGGGGGGGGAACCTGCGGGGGGGGGGGGAGAGCACGCTTGGGACCTGCGGGAGGCACCCCCAGGAGATGGGGGGGGGCACCCCTGGGAAACGGGACCCAGGTCCAAGGGGCTGGGGGGGGGGTGGTTTAGGGTGGACTCTGAGGTGGTGGGTGTATGGGGGGGGGGGGGGGGGGGGTGGCACAGATTTTTTGGGGGACGCTGACAGGGGGAGTGGGAGGGGAGGCCGCAGCACGGAGGGGACCCACCGGGTCATTTGGGGACCGGGGCGGGGGGGGCAGTTTGAAGCGGGGGGAGGGAGAACAGAGGGACACGGGGAGAGCCCAGGCCTTGGTTGGGGGGGGGGGGGGGGGCTGCTCGGGAAGGGGGGGGGTGGGCAGGGCTCGGGGGGGCTGTTCGAGGGGGTACGACAGGGTTTTATGGGGGCTCTGGGGGGAGCAGGGCCCCGGGGGCTGTTCTGGCCGTACCGGGGGCTCTTCAGGCGGCAGAGATCGGGCAGGCCCGGCCGGGGGGCACTGCTGGGGGCCGGGGACCCCCCCCCCGGCCCGGCCCCGCTCACTCACCGCCCGCCGCGCTCCTCCGCCGCCTCAGCCGCAGCCCCGCCCCCCCCGCGGCCCTTCCCCCGCCCCATTGGCCGGCTGCGCCTCGCCCCGGCGTCTCATTGGCTCCCGCCGCCGCCTGTTCCCTCACGCCCCGCCTCTCCGCAGGCGGCCGTTAGCCGCGCCGCGCACCGCTGCTATTGGCTGTCAGGCGGAGACGGGCTCCCGCCTCTGCGTAGCCATTGGTTTCTGCGGCTGTCAGTCATTACCCCTGGGAAGGGGGAGGAGCCACCTGCGCCTGTGGTGCCCCCTGCTGGCAAGGCCCCGCCCCCTCATTCATGCCTGCAGCGCCCCGCTCCATTCATGCCCTCCGGGAGCGGGGACGGGGGGAGAAGGGAAGGGGGGGACAGGGACGGACCCACGGGGGACCGTGTCCATGGCTCTTTCCGCGGATTTGCGGGTCTCTGCAGATCCTAGTGGAGATCCTTGGTGGCATCATGAGGACCAGGACCAGGACCAGTCGCCATCTTCAGTGGCACCTCGGGGACTGTGGGCACTACGGATGGCACCATGAGCATCCTTCGTGGCACCACGGGGACCACAGGCTTCTGTGATGGCCCTGTAAGCCGTGGGGACCATTGATGATGCCGTGAGCGCCCTTGGTAGTACCACGGGGATGCTCCATGGGCCTTTATCCATGGGAATACACGTGAGGCCTTTCAACGCTGGTTACGAATAACGTCTGGAGCAGTATCTTGTGCCACGATTTGCACGTACTCCAGGGTCTCCGGTCACAGGGAGTCGCAGTCCCTGCGCGACTCAGCTCTTCGGTCATGAGTTCAGCTAAAGTTCCCTTCGGGGTCCCACGCTCTTGTCACGCCGACTCCGCCACGGGCTTCGCCGTGTCCCCCTGAGAGCGTTCTGACAGGTGGAACCCAAAGTCGCAGACTGAATGAGCGCAACGGACGTTTCAGAGGGATGGTCCCGAGACTTAGGCTGTTGTATCTGTACGAATATATGTGTACATATATATACATATATATTTATCAAAGACAGGGAAAAGTGGTGGCGGTTGGTTGGAAGTGGGAGATCTGGACGCAGACGGTAGGGAATAAGGGCTGGACAATGTCCTGCTTCTGCTGGGGGTCGGGTTAATTTTCCACCGTCGCGGTGGTTTTCCCTTTGCCTTTCTGACAAACCGGCTCAACCCACGAGTTTTGCCTTTTTTTCCTCCCGTTCTCCCACAAAAGCGGCGGGGGGGGGGGGGGGATGCGGGGCGAGGTCCTTTGTCGCCGGGCAGGGGCTGAGTCACGACACGCGAGTGGGTGGGTTTTGGGGGGGCAAGTCGGGGCGGGGGGGGGAAGGGGGGGGGGCGCCCCCCTTTCCCGCCCCCCAACGTGCGCAGAGCGCGCCACCGCGGCGCGCGCATCGACCCCCCGCGCCCGCGCGTGACAGCCCGCCCCCTGCGCGCGCGCGGGCGCAGGGGGGCGGGGCCTGGGGCCGGGCCGCGCGTGCGCAGGGGGGGCGGAGAGGGAGAGCGCGGCGGTGAGGGGGGGAGAGGCGGGAGTCCGGGGGGGGGGGGGGGGGGGGGTCTCCATGGGGGTTCTGTGGGGTGTGGGAGGGCTCTAAAGGGGTCTCCGGGCTGACAGGGGGGCTCCGTAGGGGCCTGCGGGGTGTGGGGGCTCCGTAGGGGCCTGCGGGGTGTGGGGAGGCTCCGTAGGGGCCTATAGATTGGGCGGGGGGGGGGGGGGTGTTGTCTGTGGGCTGTGCGGGGGCTCTATAAGGACCTGCGGGGCGTGGGGGGGCCTCTCTAGGGATCTGTGGGGTGTGTGAGGGCCTCTATGGGTGTGCTGGGGCTCTGTAGGAGTCTATGGGCTGGGGGGGGGGCTGCGGGGTGGGAGAGGGCTCTGTAGGGCCCCGCCGGGGGCGGGGGGGGGGGCTCCATAGGAGCCATAGGGTGTGAGGGAGGCTCTATGGGGGTCCATGTGTTTGGGGGGGGCTTCATGGGGGGCTTTGGGGCCGGGGGGGGGGAGACGGACGGACAGACGGACGGGACGACTCTATAGGGGTCTGTGGGCTTGGGGGAGGGTATGTAACGGCCTGCGGGGGGGGGGGGCGGCTCTAGGGCTCCGGGAGGTGTGGGGGGGTGGCGGAGCCCATAGGAACCTGTACGGTATAGGGGGGCTCTATAGGGGCCTGCAGGAGGAGGAGGCAATAGAGGGGCCTGCAAGGTGGCGATGGGGGGCTCTATAGGGCCTGGGGGGTCCATAGGACCCTGGGCCGGGTGTAGGAGGTTGGTGGGGCCCAGGATGGTGGGTCTCTATAGGGAGTGGAGGTCTTGTGGGGGGGGCGTAGGTTCCTGGAAGGGTCTTGGGGGGCCAGCAAAGGGGCTCTATAGGCCCCAGGGCAGCGTGTGGGGGCAGGGGGGGCTCCAGGTGAATATGGGGGGAATTGGGCTATGTGGGGGGGGGGGTGCAGGGGGCTATAGGCACCTCTAGGGGTTGGGGTAGGTGTGGGAGGGGGCTCCGTAAGTTCTTGGGCGGTGCCTTGGCGCTATAGGGTGTATACGGATGTGGGAGGTGTGAAGATGGGGTGCCCTAGGGGGTGGAGGTACTGTAGGGGTGGGGGCTATAGGTTCCTATAGGGGTGGGAGGGTTAGCGGGGCTCAGGGCTGGGTGGGAAATGGGGCTCTGCAGGCAGCAGGATCCCCTGGGAGGGTGTATGGAGGGGGGTGCTTTCTATAGGGTCCTGTGCCAGGTCGAGAGGGACTGGGCTGCATGGGCCTGGACATCTATAGGGTGGGGTGCTGGCGGGGCCTGGGGCGGGCACTGGGTTGTAGGGGGGACACGTACGGGATGTCCCAGGGGGATGTAGGACGCCCTGGGGCTGTATAGGGCACTCCAGGGTCAGCTGGTGGGTCCCAAGGGCCGTATAGGGGATCCGAGGGGCTGCGCAGGACGTTTCCGTGCTATACAGGGCGGTCCAGGAGCCATACAGAGCAACCTGGGGCTGCGTGGGGCAAGTGAGAGGTCTCTGGGGCAACCTGGAGGCCATAAAGAGCTGTATATGGCTCCTAGGAGCCATATAGAGCAACCTGGGACCATATAGGACAGCCAAGAGGCCATGGCTGGGTCTGTGTAGGGCATCTGAAGGGCATCTGAGAGGTGTCTGAGGCATCCTGGGGCCGCATAGAGCATGGCAGGAGCTGTACAGGGCACCTCTGGGCCGTATAGAGCATCTGGGAACCATATAGGGCATCGCAGGGGCTGTATGAGGCATCTCTGTGCCATATAGAGTATCCGGGGGGGCCGTATAGAGCATGGCAGGAGCTGTACAGGGCATCTCTGGGCTGTATAGGGGATCCCAGGAGGTGTATGGGGCATCTCTGGGCTGCATAGGGCATGGCAGGGGCTATATGGGGCATCCCAGGGTATGTACAGGATGTCTCTGGGCCATATAGGGCATCCCCGGGGCTGTATGGGCATTTCTGGTCTGCTTAGGACATCCTGGGGCTATATAGGTCATGGCAGGGGCTGTACAGGGTGTCTCTGGGCCATATAGAGTCTCCAGGGGCATATTTGGGCCATATGGAGCATCTGGGGTCCGTATGGGGCATCCCAGGGGGTGTACAAGGTGTCTGTGGGTCGTATAGAGCATCCTGGAGCCGTATAGTTCGCGGCAGGCGCTCTATGGGGTGTCTGTGGGCCCTATAGAAAGTCCTAGGGCCATATGGGGCATGGTGGGAGATGTAAGGGGCATTTCTGGGCCGTATAGAGCATCCTGTGGCCACGTAGGTGGTGACAGGGGCTCTACGGGGTGTCTCTGGGGTCATATAGAGCATCCTAGGGCCCTATGGGGCACGGCAGGGGTGTTATGGGGTGTCTCTGGGGTCATATAGACCATCCTAGGGCCCTATGGGGCACGGCAGGGGCCCTACGGGGTGTCTCTGGGGTCATATAGACCATCCTAGGGCCCTATGGGGCACGGCAGGGGCGTTATGGGGTGTCTCTGGGGTCATATAGACCATCCTAGGGCCCTATGGGGCACGGCAGGGGCTCTATGGGGTGTCTCTGGGGTCATATAGAGCATCCTAGGGCCCTATGGGGCACGGCAGGGGCATTATGGGGTGTCTCTGGGGTCATATAGACCATCCTAGGGCCCTATGGGGCACGGCAGGGGCTCTATGGGGTGTCTCTGGGGTCATATAGACCATCCTAGGGCCCTATGGGGCATGGCAGGGGTGTTATTGGGTGTCTCTGGGGTCATATAGAGCATCCAGGGGCCGTATGGGTCATTTGGGAGAGCCCAGGCTCCCTATAGAGCCCCCCAGGGCCGCGCGGGAGCCAGCCAGGCCCCTATAGCAGTGTCGTATGGGGGGGGTGACGGTGTTGTCCCCCCAGGCAGGGCCATGGCGGGGCCGGGGGGGGCTGAGGGCCCCAGCCCCCGCCGCAGCGTGGCCTCCCAGTTCTTCAGCGAGGAGGAGAGCGGGGACGGACGGAGCACCTCGGAACGGGTGGGGATCGGGACGGCGGGGAGGGGGGGGGCGGCCGGGATCCATCGGGGGTGGCAGGGTTCCTGGGATCCATGGGGTGGCGGGGGGCAGGGTCCCTGGGATCCCCAGGATGAGACGGCGGGGGGGGGGGACACACACCAATGGGGAGGGTCTGGGATGGGGCGGTGGCGGGGGGGGATACCTGGGATCCCCAGGATGGGGCGGGGGCAGGATCCATGGGGGGATCCACTGGGTCCAGGATCAGCAGGGGCAGGATCCCCCGGGGGGGGGGGGGGGCAGGTGCGGGGAGGGAAGATCCCTAGGATCCAGTGGGGGGGGGGGACAGGATCCTTGGGATCCTGGGGTTGGGGGTGTCAGGATTCCCAGGGGGGTTCCACTGGGGAGGGTCTGGGGTGGAGGGGGGGGGGCGGGGGGGATCTGGTGGTGTGGGTTTGGCTGGGGGGGGGGAGGGGAGCAGATCCAGTCTAGGGACACAGTGGCCGCAGTGGAGGGGAGCCAGCGGTTGCCCCATGGGGTGTGTGGGGGGGGACACGCTGGGGACACACACGTTATTTGCCCCCCCAGGTGGTGGATCTCCTCAACCAGGCGGCCTTGATCAGCACTGACTCCAAGATCACCATCCTCAAGCAGGTGAGTTGGGGGGCTGCCCCCCTGCGCCGGGTGGGGGGGACGGACGACACAGGCAGGATGACGGGGACTGGGGAGGGGGGGGACACACACGAGACATGGACACGCCATTCCCATGTCCCCACTGCGTCTCTCTGTCCCCAGGTGCAGGAGCTGATCATCAACAAGGACCCCACGCTGCTGGACAACTTCTTGGATGTGAGCTGGGGGGGGGGGCTGGTGTCACGGAGACCTGAAGGGGGTGGGGGGGGAGGTGCTGGGATGGATCCAGCCTTGTGCTGAGCCCCCCCCGCGCCGTGTCCCCCTCCAGGAGATCATCGCCTTCCAGGCTGACAAGTCCATCGAGGTGCGGAAGTTTGTGGTGGGCTTCATCGAGGAGGCGTGGTAAGGTGGGGGTGTCCAGACTTGGGGGGCGGGTGCGGAGGGCTCAGCACCCACTTGGAGGGGGGGGGGTGGGTGTCACCCGATGACCCGCTCTCGAGCCCTGGGGACGCTCAGCACCGTCCCTGGGGACAGATGGGCCCCATCTGGGCTTCTGGGGAGACGGGCGGGAGGAGGCGTGGGTGCTGAGCACCCCCTTCTCCCGGGGGCCCGTTTCTGTGTGTCCCCCCCACCCTTTGTGTGTGTGTCCCATTCCCCCCCCCCCCAGCAAGCGGGACATCGAGCTGCTGCTCAAACTGATCGCCAACCTCAACATGCTGCTGAAGGATGAGAACGTCAACGTGGTGAAGAAGGCCATCCTCACCATGACCCAGCTCTACAAGGTGGCCCTGCAGGTGAGGCACCCTGGGGCTGGAGGGGTGGGGGGGTGCCCGTGGGTGCCGGGGCCGGGGGGGGTGCGGTTTAACCCCTCCCTGCCTGCAGTGGATGGTGAAGTCGAAGGTGATCAGCGAGCTGCAGGAGGCTTGCTGGGAGATGATGGCGGCCATGGCCAGCGACATCATCCTCCTCCTGGACTCGGACAACGACGGCATCCGCACCCACGCCATCAAGTTTGTGGAGGGGCTCATCATCACCCTCTCGCCCCGCATGGCCGACTCTGACGTCCCCAAGCGCCACGAGAACGACATCAGCCTGGAGCGCATTCCCAAGGACCACCCCTACATCAAATACAGTGAGGCCGTGGGGCGCCGGGGACCCCTCCAAGAAAGGGGGCGGGGGGGACGCGCACACACGCCCCCCCCCGGCTGAGCGTCCCGCATGTCCCCGCAGACGTGCTGTGGGAGGAGGGCAAGGCCGCCCTGGAGCAGCTCCTCAAGTTCATGGTGCACCCGGCCATCTCCAGCATCAACCTGACGGCCGCGCTGGGCTCCCTGGCCACCATCGCCCGCCAGCGGCCCATGTTCATGGCTGAGGTCATCCAAGCCTATGAGACCCTCCACGGTAAACGTCGCCTCACCGGATGTCACTGTCACCCGTGGGAGCAGAGCGTCCCCGGTGCCGGCCGGTTCCCACAGCACTTGTAGGGTGGGGAGGTCCCGGGCTCACCCATTGCCCTGGGGAGTTCTGGGTCCCTAAGGTCCCCCCACAGGAGGCTGCGGACCCAAATGTCCTTGGGCCCAGGTCTGCAAGGTCCCCGTGGGAGGCTGGGGACTCAAATGTCCTCAGGC
Organism: Rissa tridactyla; assembly: GCF_028500815.1. Classification (NCBI taxonomy): domain Eukaryota; kingdom Metazoa; phylum Chordata; class Aves; order Charadriiformes; family Laridae; genus Rissa; species Rissa tridactyla. The sequence continues at coordinate 178,396 of NC_071492.1, read as the reverse complement.
CCAGGCCCCACGGTCCCACCATGGGAGGCTGGAGACCCCAGATGTCCTCAGATCCGGGTCTGCAAGGTCCCCGTGGGAGGCTGGGGACTCAAACGTCCTCAGGCCCAGGCCCCACGGTCCCACCATGGGAGGCTGGAGACCCCAGATGTCCTTAGATCCGGGTCTGCAAGGTCCCCGTGGGAGGCTGGGGACTCAAACGTCCTCAGGCCCAGGCCCCACGGTCCCACCATGGGAGGCTGGAGACCCCAGATGTCCTCAGATCCGGGTCCCCAAGGTCCCCACGGGAGGCTGGGGACCCAACCATCCTTGGGCACGGTTCCTGAGCACCCACCTTCTATCTCAAGCAAGGACCCAGGCTCACCCCCGCCGTCTTGCAGGCAGCGGACCCCACTGCCACCCAAACCGTGGTGTCCCCAGGTGTCCCCAGCCATCCCTAACACAGTGTGTCCCCCCCATCTCACAGCCAACCTGCCCCCCACCCTGGCCAAGTCGCAGGTGAGCAGCGTCCGTAAGAACCTGAAGCTGCACCTCCTGAGCGTCCTGCGGCACCCGTCCTCGGGGGACTTCCAGCCCCAGATCACCACCCTCCTCGTCGACCTGGGCACCCAGCAGGCCGAGATTGCCCGCAGCATGCCCAGCCCCCGCGACACCCGCAAACGACCCCGTGACGAGCCCGACGCCACCCTCAAGAAAATGAAGATTGGTGAGATGTGGGGGTGTCACGGTTGTCTCCTCCCTGGGGGCCCTGCGCACCCTTGGGTCCTCCTAATGCTGCATGGAGTCCCCCCAGTGCCCTCCTGGGGACAAGTGGTGGCATTATGCTCCCCCCCAAGGTACTCCCAGTGCCCCCCAGGGTCTTTCTGGTTTCTCCTGGGAGTGGGTGGTACCATTAAATGCCCTTCGGGGTCCTCCCAGTCACTCCTGGGGACGTGTGGTGGCATTAAACGCGCTCAGGTCCTCCCCGTGCCCCTCAGAGTCCTCCTGTTCCCTTCCTGGTCGCACTGCGGGTGGGGGGTGGCATTAAAGGCCCCGAAGGTCCTCCCAGTGCCCTCCTGGGGAAGCTGGGGACGGGTGGTAGCATTACAACCCCCCCCCCAGCGTCCTCACAGTCCTTTCTGGGGACAGACAGTGGCACTACGTACCCTTGGAGTCCTCCCAGTCCTTTCTGGGGACAAGTGGTGGCAGTACACCTCCTGCAGGTCCTCCTGGTGCTACCTGGGATCTTTCTGGTTCCTCCTGGGGAAGGGTGGTGGCATCAAACACCCCCAAGTCCTTCCAGTGCCCCTCAGAGGTCGTCCCAGTCCCTCCCGAGATCCTCCCAGTCCCTTCCTGGTCACGCCGGCTGTCGCGCTGGTGGCGTTAAACACCACCTCAGTCTTCTCAGTGCTCTCGTGGGGCGTTCCCAGTCCCTCCTGGGGACCATCGGTGCCACAACAGTCCCACTAAGTCCTCCTGCTCCTTTTCTGGGGTCCCCGCTGCCTGGTCGTGGCTGATGACCCCCCCAGGGACCTCCTGGAGACCCTGACACCTCCCCCCTCCCTTCTCCTCCTGGCAGAACCCCCCCTGGGTGAGGACGACGAGGACAAGGACCTGGAGCCGCCGATGGTGGCGGCCCCCAAAGCTGCCGGCCAGGCCAGCGTCCCCTCGGACACGGACATCACCGCCGAGTTCCTGCAGCCGCTGCTCACCCCGGAGAACGTCGCCAACCTGGTCAGGGGATGGGGAGGCGGCGCTTTGCGGGGTGTCGTGGCGCTTTGGGGGTGTAGTGGCGGGTTTTTTTTTTGGGGGGGGGGGGTTGGCTCTAAGGCGATGTGTCCCCCCCGCTTCTTCCTGCAGGTGCTGATCAGCATGGTGTACCTGCCCGAGGCCATGCCCGCCTCCTTTCAGGCCACCTACACCCCCGTGGAGTCGGCCGGCACCGAGGCGCAGATCAAGCACCTGGCCCGGCTCATGGCCACCCAGATGACAGCGGCGGGGCTCGGCCCGGGTGAGCGGGGGCTGGTGGGCGGGTGCGCGCGTCCCGTGTGTGTGTGTGTCCGTGTCCCCCCTTTCTTTTCCTCCATGGCAGCACTTTTCGGGGTGCTCAGCCCGGGTCGCAGAGGAGCGGAACGCCTCCTCGCTCAAAGGCAGGGAGCAGCAATAGGTTTTACTGGGGTGAAATAAGGATTTGGCAAAGCTGGAGAAGTTGGGTGGGATTTAACAAATTTTAATAGCGGTCCGCCGAGGGTTTGTTAAGTTCAGTGGTGAGGTTCGCCTTATTCGTTACGGCGAGGCGGAAACACACACGGGAAAATGGAATTCGGGGTGAGTCAGAAGCGAGTCGCCTGCAAGTCGATAGGATGGACAAGGTGAATGTCTTCCGTTTAGCTCCGGTGTCTTGTTCTGTACTTCGGTTATCGTGCGTTTTGGGGTTTCGAAACCGCCTCCGGAAATATTTTTTTTGACAACCTTCCCCCCTCTTGGACGGGAGCCGGGAGCTTTCCCGCTCGCCCTGAGGGGGTGAGAGGCTGGTTGCTCCTTAGCCCAAGCCCAGGAGTCAGCGGCCGCGGCACCGTTTCAGGCGTGGAACAGACGAAGCACCTGAAGGAGGAGCCGAAGGAGGAGAAGGCGGCCAAGCCGGAGAGCGTGGTGATCAAACGGCGGCTCTCGGCGCTGGCCCAGGGCCAGGCCATCTCGGTGCTGGGTGCCCAAGGCTCGGCTGCCAACCTGCTGGAGGAGGAAGCCCCCCAAGCCAAGCGTCGCCCCGAGCCCATCATCCCGGCCACGCAACCCCGGTGAGCCCCCCCGCCACCGCTCCCCGGGGCAGGGGGGGGCACCCGCGGGTGCTGACGGACCCTGTCTCCCCTCCAAGGCTGGCGGGCGCCGGCGGCCGCAAGAAGGTTTTCCGCCTGGCCGACGTCCTGAAGCCGCTGAGCGACGCGCAGATGGAGAAGCTGAAGCTGAGCGCCATCAAGCGCATCCTGCGCGCCGAGCGCGCCGTGGCCTGCAGCGGGGCTGCCCAGGTACGCCTGGCCACCCCCCCGCCCCAAACCATGGGGGTGAGCCCCCCGCCTCGCTCCCCACATCTCGCCAAGACCCTCTCGCCTCCCGTCCCCCGGCAGGCCCGCGTGAAGATCTTGGCTTCGCTGGTGACGCAGTTCGAGGTGCCGCTGAAGAGCGAGGTGCTGGCCTTCATCCTCGACGACGTCCGCGGCCGCCTGGACCTGGCCTTTGCCTGGCTCTTCCAGGAGTACAACGCCTACCTGAGCCACCTCCCCGCCGGCAGCCTGGAGCGCTACGATGAGTGTCTCATCGGGCTCCTCGCCGGCCTCCAGGAGAAGCCTGACCAGAAGGACGGGTAGGGACGGTGCCACCAGGGACGGGACGGTGCCACCAGGCTCCGGAGAGCTGGCACGGTGGGAGCTGCAGCTCTCAGGCCATGGATACTCCTCCAGATGGTCCCCAGGGTTGCCCATGTGTGTCCCCACCCCGGTGGCATCATCTTCACCGCGGTGGTGACCCCACTCTGGTGGTGTCCCCGCCCCGCTGATGTCCGTTTCCTGACAGGATTTTCACCAAAGTGGTGCTGGAGGCGCCGCTGATCACCGAGAGCGCCCTGGAGGTCATCCGCAAGTACTGCGAGGACGAGGTGGGGACACGCAGGGTTGGGGACAGACGGCGCTGGGGACGTGGGGATGAGCTGCGGTGTCCCTCACCGCCGTGTCATCCCCCTCCCCAGAGCCGGACCTACCTGGGCATGTCCACGCTGCGCGACCTCATCTTCAAGCGGCCGTCGCGGCAGTTCCAGTACCTCCACGTCCTACTGGACCTCAGCTCCCATGAGAAGGACAAGGTACTGGCAGGGGACTTGGCCTCCGGCGCCCCCAGGGGACACCCCCGTCCCCACGCCGGTGACACGCAGCTGCCCCGCAGGTCCGCCAGCAGGCCCTGCTCTTCATCAAGCGCATGTACGAGAAGGACCAGCTACGGGAGTATGTGGAGAAGTTCGCCCTCAACTACCTGCAGCTCCTGGTGCACCCCAACCCACCCTCCGTCCTCTTCGGGGCTGACAAGGACACGGGTGAGTTTTGGGGATGGGGTGGCGCCCACCGGGGGCGGTCCCCGGGGCTCCGGTGACGCCGTGTGTGATGCAGAGGTGGCCGCGCCGTGGACGGAGGAGACCATCAAGCAGTGCCTCTACCTCTACCTGGCGCTGCTGCCCCACAACCACAAGCTCATCCATGAGTTGGCGTCCGTCTACACCGAGGCCATCGCCGACATCAAGCGCACCGTCCTGCGGGTCATCGAGCAGCCGGTGAGACCCATGAGGGTTGAGGGGATGCAGTGTGGGGTGCGGTGGCCCGGTGACGCCGGCGGTGGCTCTCCTGTAGATCCGGGGGATGGGGATGAACTCGCCCGAGCTGCTGCTGCTGGTGGAGAACTGCCCCAAGGGAGCCGAGACGCTGGTGACGCGCTGCCTGCACAGCCTGACGGACAAAGGTAGGGATTGGGGGGGACGTGGCGGGGTGGCACGTGCCCCATGGTGACGTGCCACCCCCTCCTGGCAGTGCCCCCCTCGCCCGAGCTGGTGAAGAGGGTCCGTGATCTCTATCACAAACGGCTGCCAGACGTGAGGTTCCTCATCCCTGTCCTCAACGGGCTGGAGAAGGTCAGAATGTCCCCTCCATCCACGTCCCTTCCCCTCGCGTCCCCTCTCCTCACATCCCCCTGGCTGAGCGCTGCCGTTTCGGATGCAGAAAGAGGTGATCCAGGCCCTGCCCAAACTCATCAAGCTCAACCCCATTGTGGTCAAGGAGGTCTTCAACCGCCTGCTGGGGACACAGCACGGTAGGGGACGGGGACGGCCCTGGGACATGCGGCAGCCCCAGAGTGGGACGTGGAGCCTGGCACCTCCCTGGGGACAGTCCCGGTGCTCGCTGTGGGGACGTGGGACCTCTCCGTGGTGGGACACCATGGAGCAATCCTGGGGGACGCTCCCAATGCTCACTGTGGGGACATGGGACACCGTGGAGCGTCCCTGGGGACAGCCCTAGTGCTCGCTGTGGGGAGATGGGCCATCGCTGGGGTGGTGGGACACCATGGGGCACCCCTGGGGACAGTCCTAGTGCTCTGTGTGGGGACATGGGGCCATCCTGGGCTGGGAGGTGAGACACGGCACCTCCCTTGGAATGGCTGCAGGGACATAGCGTGACCCCAGGGCCAGTCCTCGCCTCTGGGGGCCACCATGGGGTGGGACACGGGCCCTGGCGCCTGGACCCTGTCCCCACCCCGACCTCCTGAGGGACGGGGCCACCTCAGCGCTGTCCCCCGGCAGGTGACGGCGCCTCGGCCGTGTCCCCGCTGAACCCGGGGGAGCTGCTGATCGCCCTGCACAACATCGACTCCTCCAAGTGCGACATGAAGTCCATCATCAAGGGTGGGTGCCGCAGGGCGGGGGGTGACACCCCCGGCGGGCAAGCCTGGAGGCGAGGGTGACGCCTCCTCCTTGTCCCTTGCAGCCACCAACCTGTGCTTCGCCGAGCGCAACGTGTACACCTCGGAGGTGCTGGCGGTGGTGATGCAGCAGCTGATGGAGCAGAGCCCCCTGCCCATGCTGCTCATGCGCACCGTCATCCAGGCCCTCACCATGTACCCCCGCCTGGGCGGCTTCGTCATGAACATCCTCTCCCGCCTCATCATGAAGCAGGTCCCGCTGTCCCCCCCGTCCCTCTCCGTGTCCCTCACCGTGCACCCCCACCTGGCTGGGCGGCTTCGTCATGAATGTCCTGTCCCGCCTCACCGTGGAGCGGGTCCCCCTGTCCCTCTGCGTGTCCCTCGGGGCGTTCTTCTGTGTGTCCGTCTGGCCTTCTGCTGGTCCCTCTGTCCCTCGGGGTGTCCCCCCGGGTGTCACCCCATCCCTCTGGGTGGCTCTCCGTCCTGTCGTGTTGTCCCTGGGTGTCCCAGCCCCGCTGTCTTTCCCTAGAGGGGTCTGGTCATCCCACCCCCGTGTCCCTGGGTGTCCCGTCTGTCCTGTCCTGCTGTCCCTCTGGCTGGCCCCAGCACGGGGGGCTGGTGGTCCAGGGTGGGTCCCCTGGGGGGGGGGTCCCTGGGGGTCACAGCCCAGGTGGCTGTCCAGGGGGAGGTCTGGTCACCCTGTCTTGAGTCCCTCTGGGCGTCTGTCCGTCCTGCCCGGCTCTCCCTGGGTGTCACAGCCTGGGTGGCTGTCCCTAGAGGGGTCTGGTCACCCTGTCCCCATGTCCCCATGGGTGTCTGCCTGTCCCGTCCCACAGGACACAGCCCGGGTGTCTCTCCCTCTTGGGGTCTGTCTGTCCTGTTCCTCTGCCCCTATGGGTGTCCGTCCCTCCTGTCCCACTGTCCCGGGATGCCCCCGTGGGGGTGTCCGTCCCCGTGGGTGTCTGTCCCTTCCCTCTGTGTCCCCGTGGGGGTGTCCGTCCCCGTGGGGGTGTCCGTCCCTGTGGGTGTCTGTCTCTTCCCTCTGTGTCCCCCTGGGGGTGCCTGTCCCTTCCTTCTGTGTCCGTCCCTGTGGGTGTCTGTCCCTTCCCTCTGTGTCCCCATGGGGGTGTCTGTCCCCGTGGGGGTGTCTGTCCCTTCCCTCTGTGTCCCCGTGGGGGTGTCTGTCCCTTCTCTCTGTATCTGTCCCCATGGGTGTCACCGTCCCCCCTCTGTCCCCATGGGTGTCGCTGCTCCCCCTTGTTCCCCCCAGGGTCCCAGGGCCGGGGGGGAGCCCCCAGGGCCCTCCCCGCCCCCGACCCTCCCTCTGCCTTCCTGCCCCCCCCAGGTGTGGAAGTACCCCAAGGTGTGGGAGGGGTTCATCAAGTGCTGCCAGCGCACGAAGCCCCAGTCCTTCCAGGTGGTGCTGCAGCTGCCCCCCCCCCAGCTGGCCGCCATCTTCGACAAGTGCCCTGAGCTGCGGGAGCCGCTGCTCAGCCACGTCCGGGCCCTCACCCCCCACCAGGTGACCCCCCCAGCCCCCAGGGAGGGGGCACGGCGGGCACCCCACCCCCTCCCCAAGTCTGGGGGGGGGGGGGGGGTGGCGTTTTCCCTCCCCCTGACCCGCCGTGTGTCCCCCCCCCCAACCCCTTGCAGCAAGCCCACATCCCGCTCTCCACCATGGCCATCCTGGAGGCTTCCACCCGCCACGAGCCCGACGCCCGGGAGGGGCCCCCTGGAGAGGTGGGGGCGCGGGGGGGGGGTGTGTCGGAGGGGTCCCAGCCCCCACCGTGGCAAGGTGGGGGCCCCCCCTCACCCCCCACCCTGTGCCCCCCCCGCCAGGAGAAGCCCCCGAAGCGGCCCAACGAGGAGGAGGCAAAGGGGAAGGCGGCCGCCGCAGCGCCGGGGGGGGGTCCCAGCACAGGGGCCCCCCCTGCCCCCTCCGAAGCACCCCCCGAGCTGGGGGGGGCCGATCTCGAGCCCCCCCCCCATCTTCATCAGTGTCCCCGAGGATGAGGAGAGCTCAGGGGGGGCCGGGTCCCCCCCTGATGCCACCCTGGAGCCCCCCGCCGCCCCCCCCAAGGTATGCAGCCCCCCCAGCACCCCATGTGCCCTTCTTGGGGGGAGGCCCATCTCTAACCACCCCCCCCCCCCCGTTTCTCTCTGCAGGACCCCCCCGCCACCGCGGAGCCCCCCGCAGCGGCCCCCCCCCCTGGCCGAGGCAGCCCCTGGCAGCCCCCCCTCCTCGGAGCCGCCCCCGCCGGGCACCCAGAGCCCCGAAGTGCCCCCGGGGGGGGCCCCCGAAGCCCCCGCGGGGCCGGCAGAAGGCTGAGGGGGGGCTGGGGGGGCGCCCCCGCCCCCGCCCCCTGGGGTGCTGTGCTCAATAAAGGCCTGCGAGCGGCTCCGGGCTGTGTCTGCTTTTTGGGGGGGGGGGGGGGGATTGTGGGGGGCGGGGGGGGGGCACGTTGTGGCGCTGGGGGCGGCCGCCAGGGGGCGCGCTGCCAGGCCGCGCCGGGGTGGGCGGGGCCAGGCGCGTGACTCAGCGCGTTGCCATGGCGGCGGCGGCGGCGCGCGGGCGGGGCGCTTCCGGCGGGCGGTGACGCCCTTCCGGCGGGAAGATGGCGGCGGCGGCGGCGGCCCCGGGGCCGGGTGATGGCCCCGCGGCGCTCCCGGCCCAGCCGCTGGAGCTGAAGAGCCAGTTCCGCACCCGCGAGGGCTCCTACCGGCTGCTGGGCCCCGAGCCGCGGCCCCGAGCCGGCCCCGCCGCCGCCCCCGGACCGTCCCCGCCCGCTGCCGGCCCGGGCCCCGCCGCCGCCCCCGGCTCGGCCGCGCTACCCCCGGTGCGGTTGTCTATGGTGCGACTGACGCTGCCGCCCGCCGAGGAACCCGGGGGCCCGGCCGAGCGCAGCCGGGTCTGCTTCAACCTGGGCCGAGAGCTCTACTTCTACGGTGGGGCCGGCTCCGGTGGTCGCGGCAGCCGCCGGGTAACGGGGGAACCGGGGTCTCGGGGCGGGGGAGGAACCGGGCGTTAACGGGGGTTCTGGAGCCAGGGGGTACTGGGGACACCGGGATTGTCGCAGGGATCATAGAGCCGGTACTGGGGGGCTGGTACCGGGGGGCTGGGCCCAGCGGGGACGGGGACAGGGACGGTGACCTCAGAGCCCCGGGAGCCTTTTGCTAGCCGGGACAGGGACGCTTGGGCCAGTAACGGTGACCCCAGACCCCCCCAGGAGCCATTTTCTAGCGAGGACACTGAAGATGGTGACACCGGGGACAGTAACGGTGACCCCGGACCCCACAAGAGCTGCCCGCTAGTGGGGACAGCAGGGAGGGTGACGTCCGGGTCAGTAATGGCGACCCCGGAGCCCCCGGGAGCCGTCTGCGGGGGGTGGTTGGCCTAGGATGGGCCAGGCAGCGGTGTGACGGTGACAAGGATGTTCCCTGCACCACCGGGGTGGGTGCGGGGGTGTCCCCTGCCCTCAGTGACATCCCCCAGTCAGTGGCGTCCCCTTTGGTGACGTCCCCGTCCCGTCCCCCCCCCCCGCAGTCGCTGGACCTTCACAAGCCCATCGACAAGCGCATTTACAAGGGGACGCAGCCGACCTGCCACGACTTCAACCAGTTCACGGCTGCTGCTGACACCATCGCCCTCCTTGTGGGCTTCTCCGCCGGGCAGGTCCAGTGCCTCGACCTCGTTAAGAAGGACGCCAGCAAGCTCTTTAACGAGGAGGTGAGACGCCAGAAGGGGCTGAGGCTTCCACCTGGAGATGGCGGCGGTCGTTAGGGGCCCGCGATGGCTCTGCACCCTCAGCGAGAGGCAGGGCTGCGTGCGCCACGACTCAGATTTGGCTGCCCAAACGTCCCTTTTTTGGCTTTGCCCGTACTGACACCTTGGGTTTGTGCTGTGGCGTTCTCTTGCGTCCCGAAATGTCCCCATTTTGGGTCCCCAAACATGCCAGTTTGGGCTTTGCCCTCAGTGACACCCCGAGGTTCTGCCTCAGCCCTCACTCATGTCCCCAAATGGGCCAGTTTGGGCTTTGTCCTCAGTGACACCCCAGGGCTGCGCTGTGACAGGGATTCTGGTCCCCAGATGCGGCATCTCAGGTCCCCAAATGCTCCTTTTTCAGCTTTGTGCTTAGTGACACCCTGGGCCTGCACCCTGACACCAGTTTGTGTCCCCAGACACACCAATTCAGGTCCCCAAATGCCCCTTTTTTGACTTTGCCCTTATTGATGCCCCAAGGTTCTGCCTCAGCCCTCACTCGTGTCACCCAATGTCCCCATTCTTGTCCCCAAGTGTGCCAGTTTGGGCTTTGCCCTCAGTGACGCCCCGGGACTGCACTATGACATGGATTCGTGTCCCCAAATGCACCGATTCCGGTTCCCGAATGCTCCTTTTTTGGCTTTGACCGTAGTGACACCCCAAGTTTGTGCTTCAGCCCTCACTTGTGTCCCCAGACGTCACCCATTCATGTCCCCAGAGTCCCCGTTTGTGTCCCCAAATGTGCCGCTTCGGGCTCTGCCCTCAGTGACACACCGCGGCTGTGCCGTGCTGCCGCTCTGTGTCCCCAGACGTGCCTGCGGGGCCAATCCCGCCCCCCCTGACCCCCGCCTTTTCCTCCCCTCCCCGCAGCGCCTGATCGACAAGACGAAGGTGACCTTCGTCAAGTGGCTGCCGGAGACGGAGCGGCTCTTCCTGGCCTCGCACGCCAGCGGCCACCTCTACCTGTATGACGCCGAGCAGCCCTGCGGGGCCGCGGCCCCCCAGTACAACCTCCTGACGCAGGGCGAGGGCTTCAGCGTCTTCGCCTGCAAGAGCAAGACCCCCCGCAACCCCCTCCTCAAGTGGGCGGTGGGCGAGGGGGCCCTCAACGAGTTCGCCTTCTCGCCAGACGGGCGCTCGCTGGCCTGCGTCAGCCAGGACGGCTGCCTGCGCGTCTTCCACTTTGACTCCATGCTGCTGCAGGGCATGATGAAGAGCTATTTCGGGGGGCTGCTCTGCGTCTGCTGGAGCCCCGACGGCCGTTACGTGGTGACGGGGGGAGAGGACGACCTGGTGACCGTCTGGTCCTTTGCCGAAGGGCGGGTGGTGGCCCGAGGTCACGGCCACAAGTCTTGGGTCAATGCCGTGGCCTTTGATCCCTTCACCGGGGCGGCGCAGAGCCCCCAGCCCCCCGAGCTGAGCGGGGGTGAGGAGGAGGACGAGCCCGCCGACCCCCTCACCCGCCGCTCCCCCGCTGTCACCTACCGCTTTGGCTCGGCCGGCCAGGACACCCAGTTCTGCCTGTGGGACCTGACCGAGGACGTCCTCTACCCCCGGCTTCCCCTCTCCCGCGCCCGGACCCTCACCGGATCGGCAGATGCCGGCATTCCTGTGCCAGGGCTGCCCCGCTCACTCTCCCGCTCCAACAGCCTCCCGCAGCCGGCGGGGACGGGCTCAGCCCGCGGCCCCCCGCCCGACGTCCCCCCGGCTCTCAGCGTCGGCCGCTTCGCCACCTTGACGCTGCAGGAACGCAAGGGACCCTCCGGCGCCGAGAAAGAACACAAACGCTACCACAGTTTGGGCAACATCAGCCGGAGCGGGGAGAAACCCCCTGGCGGGGCCGGCCCCCGGGGGCGGCTGGACACGGCCAAGGTGCTGGGGACGGCGCTGTGTCCCCGCATTCACGAGGTGCCGCTGCTGGAGCCCCTCGTCTGCAAGAAGATCGCCCACGAGCGGCTGACGGTGCTGCTCTTCCTGGAGGACTGCATCGTCACCGCCTGCCAGGAGGGACTCATCTGCACCTGGGCACGGCCCGGCAAGGCCGTGAGTGCGGGGGGGGGGGCGGGCCTGGGGGGACACGAGGGGTCCCACCTACAGCCTGGGGGGGTTGGAGAGGGATTTTTTGGGAGCTGGAAGGGACGCGAGGGACCCACCGGCAGCCCTGGGGGGGTTGGAGAGGGGCTTTGGGGGGGGCTGGGGGGGCCATGAGGGGTCCCATCAGAAGCCTGGGGGGCTTGGAGAGGGGTTTTGGGGGGCTGGGGTGGATGTGGGGGGTCCCAGCAGCAGCCTGGGGGGGTCGGAGAGGGGCTTTGGGGGGGACTGGGGGGCCATGAGGGGTCCCAGCAGCAGCCTGGGGGGGTCAGAGAGGGGCTTTGGGGGCTGGGGAGGACAGACATGGTGGGGGGGGGAACCAGTGTGTGTGGGGGTCCCCCCCGGTGACTGAGGTCCCCCTCCCTGGCAGGGACTGTCCTCGCAGAACGGCGGCTCTCCTAGCGGCACCGTGGTATAGCTGTCACTGTCACCGTCACCCGTACGTACCCCCACGGCTGCCACCGCTCCAGGACACCACTCCGTCCCCATACTACTGAGCCCCCCGGGTGGGCGGGCGGGCGCCCCGTTGTCCCCACGGCCACCCGCTGTCCCCTGTCCCCGGTGGGGCGGTGGCACCGTGGTGTCGCGCCGGCGGGGCGCCCTGTGCCTTCGTCACTTTATGTCCCCGCCACGGCGTGGGGCCACCGGGCTCTGCCCTTATTTATACTAAAGAGACTCTTTTCACACTCGGGGTGGCCCTGACGTGTCTGGGGACAGGGACAGGTTGGGGACACCGGGGGCAGGGATGAGGGCTGGTGCGCAGGGATGGGTGGGGGACATGCTGGGCGACGTGTGGGGACGTGGGGAAGACGATGGGGACAGACTGGCGATACGATAGGTGACACATGGGGATCCAGGATGGACTGGGGACACGATGGGGACACTGGAGACACGATGGGTGGCACGTGGGGACGTGATGGGCCACACATGGGGACGCAGGGACAGACTGGAGATAGAATGGGGACACAGGGAGTGACGTATGGGGACAGGGGGGCAGCCTGGGGACGCTGCAGGGCCACGGCGACAGCAGGCAGCAGCCGGTGCCCCATGGGGACAGCCCAAGGGACACGGCGCTGCTGTCCCCCTGTCCCCCGGGGCCAGGACACACGCACCCCCACCCCCCCAGGGGCCATTCTGGGGTCCCCCTGTGTGTGTCGCCATGTGTCCCCCCCCACACGCAGAGGCCAGTTGCAGAAACACAATTTTATTCTCGTCTCTTCCCCTGGAGGGGGGGCAACAAACCGGGGGCGGGGGGGGGCGGGGAGGGTAAGAAGATGGAGGGAGGGGCAAAAAACCGGGGGGAGGGGGCAAAAAAAACAGGGGGGGCAATAAGCTGGGGGGTGGGATGGGCAAAAAATGGAGGGGGGGGGTATAAATAATGGGGGGGCTTAGTGCAAATGTGGGGCGTCCCTACAAATAAATTACTAGTGGAGGGGCCCTGGGGGACCCCCCCAGGGTGGCACGGGGCGGGGGGGGGGGGTGTGTGTGTGCCCCCCACCCACCTCAGGGGGGGGGTTGGGTCCTGCCGCCCCTCATTGCCGGTCATGGGGGCAACGGTGCACACATACCCCCCCCCGGGGGTCCCTGGTGGTGGGGGGGGCCCGGACACCTGGGTCCCCGCCCCTGTGCCTAGTGGTTACGGGGGGGTTATGTAC
>NC_071492.1:132935-164957 GCF_028500815.1 Rissa tridactyla | reverse complement strand
GGCAGCTCACCGGCCAATCAGCAGCGGCCTGGCCCGCCCCCGCTAGCCAATCAGCAGGGGGATGTCCCCTCCGCCGACCAATGAGCTGCTCTGTGCCCTGACAGCCAATCATCAGCTCCCCGCCCCACGTGACAGCCAATCATGAGGGCCCCGCCCCACCCGCCAGCCAATCGGCCGCGCCTCACCCCGCCCGGCAGCCAATCAGCAGCAAGCTCTCCACCCGCCGGCCAATCAGCAGCACCCTGCCCCACACGACAGCCAATCGTGAGGGCCCCGCCCTGCCCAGCAGCCAATCAGGACTCACCGGTGACCTGCTGCACCTTCTTTTCGGGGGCGCCGTCCCCCGGCTCCTCCCGGGGACCCCCGACCCTGGTGGGGGGGGGGGGGGGGTGTGTCACCGGTGGGGGGGACACACGGGTCAGAGACCCGACCCCCCCCCCCCCGTGTCCCCAATGTCTTGCTGTGTCCCCTCCCCGCCCCCTCCATGTCCCCTCCACACCCCGCTGTCCCTGTGGCCCCCCCGCAATGTCCCCCCCTCCCTGCACCCAACCCCCCGTCCCCGCGTCCTCCCAGTGTCCCCTCTGCCCCCCCCCCACGGCCCCCCCGTGTCCCCCCATCCCCCGCAATGCCCCCCACCTCCCTCCGCACCCCCCCTCTCCCAACGCACCCCCCAATATCCCCCCATCCCCGTGTCGTCCCCCCACCCCCCCCCGTGTCCCCGTGTCCCCCACCTCTGGACGCGGGAGGGGGGGGCGAAGATGCCGTGTTTGGGGGGGCAGGAGAAGTACCGCACCCCGAACACCGACCCGTCGTGCTTCCCGCCGGCCGAGTCCAGCTCCACCCCGAACCAGTACCCTGGGGGGGGGGGGACACCGAGGGGGTGTCACATGGGGGGGACATTGGAGGGTGTCCCAATGGGGGGGGGGTCCCATGGGGGGAGTCCTGGGGTCCCGAGGTCGTGGGGGGGGGGGGGATGTCCCATGGGGACAATCCCAGTGGAGGTTCCATCCCGTGGGGGGGCCTTGGCCCCGGGGGGAGGGGGTCCCAAGGGGGGGGTCGCCAGTGGAAGTCCCATGGGGGGGCGGGGGGGTGTGTGTGTGTGTGTGTCTCAGCCCTGGGGGGGTTCCGAGGGGGTGGACGTCCCATGGGAGGGTCCCGAGGGGAAAATGTCCCATTGCGGGGGTCCCAGTGGAGGTCCCATGGGTGGGGGGGGGGAACGTTCCATCGCGGGGGGGGGGGTCCATGGTGGGGGCGCCCAAGGTGGGATATATTCGGTGGTGGGGGGGGGGGGGGGTGTCCCAAAGGAGGGAGGTATCCCCCGGCGGGGGGGGGGTGTTCCAGCCCAGGGGGGGTCCATGGGGGGGGTCCCAAGGGTGGGGGAGGTCCCAGTGGAGGAAGTCCCAGCCCAGGGGGGGTCCCAATGGGGGGGGGGGGGGGGGGAAGGGGGGGCTGTCCCCGGTGGCGGGGGGGTCCCACAGAGCGGGGGTCTCACCGGGGGCGAAGTCGGTGCGCCCGTAGAACCGGGCCCGTCCCGGGCGCTGTCCGGCCACCAGCACCGCGTCCCCCGGGGCCACGCGTCGCCCCTCCCGGTCCAGCCAAGCCCCGCCCCGCTTCCGGGGCGCTGCGGGGGCGGGGTCAGGCCGGACACGCCCATCAGAGGCCACGCCCCTGCCGCGCCCACCCCCCCGCTCCTCTCCCGGGGCGCGGCGGTGGCCACGCCCCCCCCGCCCTCCCCCCGCCCCGGGCACGTCGTGCAGACCACGCCCCCACCCACACCCCCTGCCAATCACAGCCCCGCCCTCCCTCAGGCCCCGCCCCCGCGAGCCAGGCAGGGGCGGGGCCGGGGGGGACACGTCACCTCCAGCCCGGCCCCGCCCCGCCAGGCCCCGCCCACCCCCGGGGGGCCCGGCCGTACCTCTCTTGTCCTTGCGGGCCTTGGGGGGGGCTGGGGCCGGGGGTCCCGGGGGCTGCGGGGGGGGGACGGCGCCGGGGGCTGCTCCTCCGCCTTGGAGATCTTGGAGACGGAGGCGAAGACGCCTGCAGGGAGGGGGCGTCAGACCAGTGCGGACCAGTACGGACCAGTACAGACCATCAGTGACCAGTACGGACCAGTACCGACCAGCACAGACCAGTACGGACCATCATGGACCAGTACGGACCAGTACGGACCAGTACGGACCAGCACAGACCAGTACCAACCATCATGGACCAGTACCGACCATCAGTGACGAGTACGGACCAGTACGGACCATCTGTGACCAGTATGGACCAGTACTGACCAGCACAGACCAGTACGGACCAGTACGGACCAGTACGGACCATCAGTGACCAGTACGGACCAGTACTGACCAGCACAGACCAGTACCGACCATTATGGACCAGTACCGACCATCAGTGACCAGTACGGACCAGTACGGACCATCCGTGACCAGTATGGACCAGTACCGACCATCAGTGACCAGTATGGACCAGTACCAACCATCAGTGACCAGCACAGGCCATTACCACTCTGCACACCAACAATCCAGACGGACTGGGATGGGCTTGGATACGCCAGTACATCCCAGTATGGCCCAGTACACCCCAGTATGGCCGGTGCACCCCGGGGACACAGCTGACAACCCCCCCAGGACCCCCCCAGCCCCAGGGCCCGGGGTTTCCTGCCACCCTCGAGGGACCCGGGTGGCTGGGGGTGTCCCCAAGGGACCCAGGCGTGTCCCCCCCCGCCCCCCCCGGGGTCCCCAGGGGTCCGTACCCTGCTTGGGGGGGCAGATGAAGTAGCGGACCCCCCCCACGCTGCCGTCGTTCTTGCCCTCGGGCTCGTCCAGCTCCACCCCCGCCCACTGCCCGCTGGCGAAGGCCGTGGTGCCGCAGAACCGCAGGGTCCCCACCTGGGGGGGGGGACAGGGACGGGGACAAACGGCAGCCTTGGGTGTCCCCTGCGCCCCAAAACCCCCATCACCCCCCCCCCTTCGCCCCCATTTTCCCCCCCGTAGCCCCCCCCGGCATCCCCACCCACAGCATCCCGCAGCCGCACGGGTGCTTCCCGCGCCCCCTGGGACTCCCAGACCCCCCCAAACCCCCTCCGTGTCCCCCAAAACCCCATTATTCACCCCAAACCCCCCTCCTTTCACCCCAGTTTCCCCCCCCCCGCATCCTCACCTAGAGCATCCTGCGGCTGCACAGGTGCTTCTCGCGCCCCCTGGGACTCCCAGACCCCCCCAAAACCCCTCTGTACACCCCCAAACCCCATTATTCACCCCAAAACGCCACTATTCACCCCAAAACCCTCCTTTCACCCCAGTTTTCCACCCCGTGCCTCCCCCCAGAGCATCCCACGGCTGCACAGGTGCTTCTTGCGCCCCCTGGGATTCCCAGACCCCCCCAAACCCCCTCTACGCACCCCCAAACCCCCTCTATACCCCCTCTGTGTCTGCCCAAACCCCATTATTCACCCCAAAATGCCACTATTCACCCCAAAACCCTCCTTTCACTCCAGTTTTCCCCCCCCGTGCCCCCCCGGCATCCCCACCCGGAGCATCCCGCAGCTGCACGGGCGCCTGCCTGCGCCCCATCGTGTCGTGTCCCCCCCGCCCCCCGCCGCCCCGCGTCCCCCCACCTTCCCTGCACAGGTGCTTCTTGCGCCCCCTGGGATTCCCAGACCCCCCCAAACCCCCTCTACGCACCCCCAAACCCCCTCTATACCCCCTCTGTGTCCCCCCAAACCCCATTATTCACCCCAAAACCCTCCTTTCACCCCAGTTTTCCCCCCCGTGCCCCCCCGGCATCCCCACCCGGAGCATCCCATGGCCGCACGGGCGCTCGCCTGCGCCCCGTCGTGGGGTGCTGCCAGGGGGGGTGTCGTGTCCCCCCCCGCCCCCCCGCCGCCCCGCGTCCCCCCCACCTTCCCGCCGTCGATGCGGACGCGGTCGCCCAGCTGGAGGCCGAGGCAGAGCAGCATGAGGTTGCCGGGCAGGTTGTCGTAGTTGGGGAGGGTGACGCGGGGGAGGCTGCAGCTGAGGGGCACCGCGTCCAGCAGCAGCCGCCGCAGCTCCCGCGCCGCCAGCGCCGCCTCCGCCTTGTCCAGCGCCATGTCCGTGGGGTCCGGCACCACCTCGGCCGCCACCTGACCCTTGCTGTTCTAATGGGGGGGGTGGAGGGTTGGAGGGCACCCCGACAACCCCTGGGGGGGCCGCGCGTGGACCCTCCGGACCCCCGATAGCTCTGACACCCCTCGGCACCCCCCAATCCCTCCCTACGCCCCCCAGGACCCCTCAACCCTACCCAACAGCCCCAGTACCCCAGTGCCTGATACCCCAGTACCCCCAAATCACCCCAGTACCCCCCAGTACCCCAGTGCCTGATACCCCAGTACCCCCCAATCGCCCCAGTACCCCCAAATCACCCCAGTACCCCAGTGCCTGATACCCCAGTACCCCCCAATCGCCCCAGTACCCCTCAGTACCCCAGTGCCTGATACCCCAGTACCCCCTAATCACCCCAGTACCCCCCAATCACCCCAGTATCCCCAAATCACCCCAGTACCCCAGTACCTGATACCCCAGTACCCTCAAACCCCCCGGTACCCCAGTGCCTGATACCCCAGTACCCCCCAATCGCCCCAGTACCCCTCAGTACCCCAGTACCTGACACCCCAGTACCCCCAATCGCCCCCCAAAGCCTCCGTCCCTCCGTACCCCTAATACCCCAATCCCCCCCCCACCCCCTCTTAATACCCCCCAGTACCCCAATCCCTCCTGATACACCCCAATAACCCCCAACACCCCCCAATACCTCGTTACACCCCCAATCCCCCAACCCCTCCCACTACCCCCCAGTACCCCGATCCCCCCCAACACCCTTCAATCCCCCCAATCCCCCCCATACCCCGACCCCCCCCAGTGCCCCCCAGTCTCCCAACACCCTTTAATCCCCCCATACCCCGACCCCTCCAGTGCCCCCCAGTATCCCAATCCCCCAACACCCCTCAATACCCCCTACTACCCCCAGCCCCCCAACACCCCAAGCGCCCCCCAGCCCCTCCCAATCCCCCCCAACCCCCTGTGACACCCCCAACCCCCCCCCAGCTCCCAGTCCCCCAACCGCCCCAGCGCCCCCCCCCCCCCCCCAATACCCTCCAGTACCCCCCAGTTCCCCTCATTCTCCCCAATCCCCCCCCCCCCCGGCCAACGCCCCAATCCCTCCCCATCCCCCCAATCCCCCCCCCCCCCGGACCCCCCCCGGTACCCGGAGGGCCGGGTCGGCCCCGTGCTCCAGCAGGCAGCGCACGGCGCCCAGGCAGAGGTTGGAGGCGGCGATGTGCAGGGCCGTCCCGTGGCTGAAGTCGCTGCAGGTCGAGTGCAGCACTGCGGGGGGAAACTGAGGCACGGCACGGCCACCCGCCGCCCGGCCCCCCCGCTGTCCTGCCCCCCACCCAGGGGACGCCGGTGTCCTGCCCCTGGGGAACCCGCTGTCCCTCTACCCCCGGGGACCCCGGTGTCCTTCCATCCACGAACCCCGGTGTCCTGCCCCTGGGGACATCCATGTCCCTTTACCCCAGGGGACCCCAGTGTCCTGCTCTAGGGGACCCCAATGTCCTGCCCCTGGGGATGTCAATGTCCCTTTACCCCAGGGGACCCCAGTGTCCTTCCATCCACGAACCCCGGTGTCCTGCCCCTGGGGACGTCAATGTCCCACCCTCCAGGGACCCCAGTGTCCTGCCCCTTGGGATGTCAATGTCCCTTTACCCCAGGGGACCCCAGTGTCCTGCTCCCCAGGGGACCCCAATGCTCTTTCCTCCAGGTTCTTCCCTCCAGGGATCCTGGTGTCTTTATCCCCCTGGACCCCAAAGTCCTGCCCCCAAGGGACCCCAATGTCCCGCGTCCCTGGGACCCCGGTGTCCCTCTCCCCACAGACCCCAGTGTCCTCATCCCCTGGCGACCCCAATGCGCAGCCCCCGGGGACTCCGACACCCTTCCCTCTGAGGACCCCGACGCCCTGCCCCTGGGGACACCGGTGTCCTCCCCCCGGGGGACTGCGGTGTCCCCTGACCTGACCCCGTGCCAGGGTGCCCCTCACCTCGGGGGGCCGCCGCCCGCAGGAGGGTGCGGATGAGCTCGGGGACGTCGAAGTAGGCGGCGTAATGGAGGGCGTTCATGTGGGTCCAGCGGCTGCGCAGCGTCACGTCCCCCCCCAGCGCCAGCAGCCGCGTCGAGAGGCGCACGGCCGCTGCCGGGTCCCCTGCGGCAGGGACACCCGGTGTGGGGACGGGGACGTCGTCCGGGGGGCACCCACCACGGGGACGGCGCTGCCCGGGGGGGCGCCGCAACCAGGGGTGGTGGGGACGTGGGGACGCTGGGGGTGTGGGGACATCGGGACTGGGGATACTGGGGACACGGGGACATTGGGACTGGGGATACTGGGGACACGGGGACGCTGGGGATGTGGGGACATCGGGACTGGGGATACTGGGGACGTGGGGACGCTGGGGACATGGGGACATCGGGACGGGGGACACCGGGGACACGGGGACACTGGGCATGTGGGAATGGTGGGACTGGGAATACTGGGGACGTGGGGACACTGGGGACGTGGGGACATCGGGACCAGGGATACTGGGGACACAGGGACACTGGGGATGTGGGGACATCGGGACCAGGGATACTGGGGACACAGGGACACTGGGGACATGGGGACATCAGGACTGGGGATACCGGGGACACGGGGACACTGGGCATGTGGGAATGGTGGGACTGGGAATACTGGGGACGTGGGGACACTGGGGACGTGGGGACATCGGGACCAGGGATACTGGGGACACAGGGACACTGGGGATGTGGGGACATCGGGACCAGGGATACTGGGGACACAGGGACACTGGGGACATGGGGACATCAGGACTGGGGATACCAGGGACACGGGGACACTGGGCATGTGGGAATGGTGGGACTGGGAATACTGGGGACGTGGGGACACTGGGGACGTGGGGACATCGGGACCAGGGATACTGGGGACACAGGGACACTGGGGATGTGGGGACATCGGGACGGGGGACACCGGGGACGTGGAGACGCTGGGGACATGGGGACATCGGGACGGGGGACACTGGGGACACGGGGACACTGGGCATGTGGGAATGGTGGGACTGGGAATACTGGGGACGTGGGGACACTGGGGACGTGGGGACATCGGGACCAGGGATACTGGGGACACAGGGACACTGGGGATGTGGGGACATCGGGACTGGGGACACCGGGGACGTGGGGACGCTGGGGGTGTGGGAATGGTGGGACTGGGGACACGGGGGACGTGGGGACATCGGGACCGGGGATACCGGGGACGTGGGGACAGTGGGACTGGAGATGCTGGGGACATTGGGGACATTGGGCCACTGCCACCATGGGGACACTGGGACTGGGGACGTGGGGGCAGTGGGACTGGAGGGTGCCGGGGACGTGGGGACCCTGGGGACGTGGGGACACCCACCCACGCCGTGGGCGCCGGCCTTGCAGGCGTAGTGCAGCAGCGTCATGTCCGTCAGCCCGTCCCGGTCGTTCACGTGGCAGCCACGGCGCAGGATCTGCCCAGTACCACCAGTTACACACCAGTTCCCACCAGTGCCCCCCCCCCCCGTCACCCCCAGTAACTCCCCTGGGGCACTCAGTCACCTCCCCGGTGCTCCCAGTGCCCTCCCAGTGCCCTCCCTACAGCTCCCAGTCCTCCCCAGTTCCCCTCCCAGTGCTCCCAGTGACCTCCCAGTACCCTCCCTAGAGCTCCCAGTCCTCCCCAGTTCCCCTCCCAGTGCTCCCAGTGACCTCCCAGTGCCCTCCCTAGAGTTCCCAGACCTCCCCAGTTCCCCTCCCAGTGCTCCCAGATGCCCCCAGTTCCCCTCCCGGTGCTCCCAGTGACCTCCCAGTACCCTCCCTAGAGCTCCCAAACGCCCCCAGTTCCCCTCCCAGTGCTCCCAGTGACCTCTCAGTACCCTCCCAGTACCCTCCCTAGAGCTCCCACTCCTCCCCAGTTCCCCTCCCAGTGCTCCCAGTGCCCTCCCAGCACCCTCGCTGCCCCCCACCCCCCGCCACCTCATTGCCGATGACGTCGACGTTGTGCTGCACTTGGGGCACCCACTGGCGCAGGATGGCGAAGAGCTGGGGCACGGTGGTGCGGGGGTCCAGCAGGATCTCCCGGCACGCCGCGTCGTTCGGGTCGAAGAAGGTGAAAGCTGAGGGGGGGGACGACGGACACGGAGAGGGACAAGGAGGGGGACACGGAGGGAGACACAAAGGGACACAAGAGGGGGGCGCGGAGAGGCGCTCCGCGGTGCACAACCCCGTATCAGCCATCAGAGAATCCCCGCTTGGGGCCCCAGAGCCCCCCAGTTCCCCTCCCAGTGCTCCCAGTGACCTCCCAGTACCTTCCTAATGCTCCCAGACCCCCCCAGTTCCCCTCCCAGTGCTCCCAGTGACCTCCCAGTACCTTCCTAATGCTCCCAGACCCCCCCAGTTCCCCTCCCAGTGCTCCCAGTGACCTCCCAGTACCTTCCTAATGCTCCCAGACCCCCCCCAGTTCCCCTCCCAGTGCTCCCAGTGACCTCCCAGTGCCCTCCCTAGAGCTCTGTGGGGGGTCCCTTGCCATGGGGGGAGCCTCTGTGACAAGGGGAAGGGGGTGTCTCTGTCCCCGTGGGGGGATGCCGTCCCCATGGGGGCGGCGTCACTGTCCCCAGAGGCTGGGGGGGGGGGGGGGGTGTGTCACCCAGCGGGGCACAGCCCCATAGCAGCCATTGGAGAATCCCCAGGATTCCCTCTTGGGACCCTCTGCCACACGTCCCTTTGCGGGGGAGGGTCCCTGTCCCCAGAGGAGGGGGGGGGGGGGGGGGGGGCGGGGTGTCAGCTCCCCCACATTGCCCAACCCCATAGCAGCCACTAGAGAATCCCCGCTGCGGTGTCCCCAACCCAGCCCCCCCCCAGCTTTTTTTTTTGGGGGGGGGGAAGGGGTGTTCCCTGTCCCCAAGGGGTCTCCAGTGCCCCTGGGGGGGGATCCCTGTCTTCAAACTGGGGGGGGGGGGGTGTCCCTCTGCTACGGAGGGTTGGGGACGCCCCCGGGGGGGCTCAACCCTGTATCAGCCACCAGAGAGTCCCCGCCGGGCTCCCCCCCCCCCCCCGGGGTTGGGGGTCCCCGTGGGGTGCGGGGGGGGGGGGTCTCACCGTAGTCCTTGGGCAGGGGCGCGGGGGCGGCGGGGTGAACCACCGGCTTCTTGCGGCGCTCCGGGGCCGGGCTGGGGGGGTCGGGGGGCGGCGCCCCCCCC
Organism: Rissa tridactyla; assembly: GCF_028500815.1. Classification (NCBI taxonomy): domain Eukaryota; kingdom Metazoa; phylum Chordata; class Aves; order Charadriiformes; family Laridae; genus Rissa; species Rissa tridactyla. The sequence continues at coordinate 155,653 of NC_071492.1, read as the reverse complement.
GCAGGGGGGTCCCCCTCGCGCTCCTGCGTCATGGCGGCGCCTGGGGGGAGGGGTGTCAGCGGGGGGGGGGAGGGGGGGCGGAGGCGCCCGGGGACGACCACCCCCCCCAACCCCAACCCCCCCCCCCCCGCACCATGGGGGTGCAGGGGGGAATGGGGGCGGCGGGGGGGCTGCGATGGGGATGGGAGTACTGGGATGGGGATACTGGGATGGGAGCGGGATACTGGGATGGGGATGGGAGTACTGGGATGGGGATACTGGGATGGGAGCGGGATACTGGGATGGGGATGGGAGTACTGGGATGGGGATACTGGGATGGGGATGGGAGTACTGGGATGGGGATGGGAGTACTGGGATGGGAGTGGGATACTGGGATGGGGATGGGAGTACTGGGATGGGGATACTGGGATGGGAATGCTGGGACGGGGATACTGGGATAGGGAAACTGGAATGGGGATAGTGGGATGGGAGCGGGATACTGGGATGGGGTTGGGAGTACCAGGATAGGGATACTGGGATGGGGCTACTGGGATGGGGATGGGAGTGCTGCGATAGGAATACCGGGATGGGGATGGGATACTGGGGTGGGGATTGGGATACTGGGATAGGGAAACTGGAATGGAGACACAGGGGTGGGGCTACTGGGATGGGGATGGGAGTACTGGGATGGGGCTACTGGGATGGGAATGCTGGGATGGGGATGCTGTGATGGGAGCGGGATACTGGGATGGGGATACTGGGATGGGATACTGGGATGGGGATGGAAAACTGGGATGGGCCTACTGGGATGGGATACTGGGATGGGGATGGGATACTGGGATGGGGCTACTGGGATGGGAATGCTGGGATAGGGTGGGAGTACTGGGATAGGGATACTGGGATGGGGATTGGGATACTGAGATGGGGCTACTGGGATGAGAATGGGAGTACTGATGTGGGGATACTGGGATGGGGATGGGGATACTGGGACTGGGATACTGGGATGGGGCTACTGGGATGGACGCGGGAGTACTGGGAGGGGGATACTGGGATGGGGACAGGGTTGGGGATGGGAATACTGGGATAGGGATGCTGGGATAGGGATGGCGGTACTGGTGTGGGGATACTGGGATGAGGATGGCTGTATTGGGATGGGGATACCGGGATGTGGATTGGGGTACGGGGATGGGGATACGGGTTGGAGATACTGGGATGAGGATGGGGATACTGGGATGGGGATGGGATGGGAATACGGTGATAGGGATACTGGGATAGGGATGGCAGTACTGGTGCTGGCATACTGGGATGTGGATGAGGATACTGGGATGGAGATACTGGGATGAGAATGGGGATACTGGGATGTGGACTGGGGTACTGGGATGGGGATAGTGGGATGGAGGTACTGGGATGAGGATGGGGATCCTGGGATGGGGACCAGGATGCGGCTGGGCCCGAGGTACCAGGATGCGAACGGGGATGGGGTACCGGGATGGGGGCACCGGCGGGGGTGAGGGATGGGGAGGGGGACACGGGAGGGGACACCGGCGGGGACACCGCGGGGAGGGGGACACCGCGCTGGGGCCCGGCCGGGGCTGGGGGCCGGGGCCGGGCCGGGCCCGGGGATGCTCCGGGGCCGGGATAGGGGTGGCGGCCGCGGTGCGGGGCCGGGGGCGGGGGGGGGGGGTCCCGGGGCCGGGGCCGGTCCCGTCGCGTCCCCCCGCCCCCGTGTCCGTCCCCCCCCCTCCCCCGGTACCTGCTGGGGACGCGGCCGGCGGGATGGGCGGGGCGCAGCGCGCATGCGCGGAACGGGGGCGGGGGGCGCGGGCGGGGCCAAGGGGGCGGGGGCTACAGGGGAGGGTGCATGGGGGCTATAGGGGCTGTGGGGGAGGGACTATGGGGGCTATAGGGGCTACAGGGGAGAGTGTATGAGGGCTATAGGGGAGGGTGCATGGGGGCTACAGGGGAGGGTGCATGGGGGCTATAGGGGCTATGGGGGAGGGACTATGGGGGCTATGGGGGAGGGTGCATGGGGGCTATAGGGGAGGGAGTATGGGGGCTATAGGGGCTATGGGGGAGGGAGTATGGGGGCTATAGGGGCTACAGGGGAGAGTGTATGGGGGCTATAGGGGAGACAGTATGGGGGCTATAGGGGAGAGTGCATGGGGGCTATAGGGGCTATGGGGGAGGGAGTATGGGGGCTATAGGGGCTATGGGGGAGGGAGTATAGGGGGTATAGGGGGTGATGAGCGGCTATAGGGGGTGATGAGCGGCTATAGGGGAGGGTGTATGGGGGCTGTAGAGGAGGGAGTATGGGGGCTATAGGGGCTACAGGGGAGAGTGTATGAGGGCTATAGGGGCTACAGGGGAGGGCGTATGGGGGCTATGGGGGGGGTGTAAGGGCGCTATAGGGGAGGGAGTATGGGGGCTACAGGGGAGGGAGTATGGAGACTATAGGGGCTATAGGGGAGGGCGTATGGGGGCTATAGGTGCTACAGGGGAGGGTGTATGGGGGCTATAGGGGAGGATGTAAGGGGGCTATAGGGGAGGGAGTATGGGGGCTACAGGGGAGGGAGTATGGAGACTATAGGGGCTATAGGGGAGGGCGTATGGGGGCTATATGGGCTACAGGGGAGGGCGTATGGGGGCTATAGGGGCAGGTGTAAGGAGGTTATAGGGGCTATAGGGGAGGGAGTGTGGGGGCTATAGAGGTTACAGGGGAGGGCATATGGGGGCTATAGGAGCTACAGGGGAGGGAGTACGGGGGCTATAGGGGAGGGTGTATGGGGGTATAGGGGGTGATGAGCGGCTATAGGGCAGGGTGTATGGGGGCTACAGGGGGTGATGAGCAGCTATAGGGGAGGGCGTATAGGGGCTATGAGGGTGTATGGGGGCTATAGGAGCTACAGGGGAGGGCGTATAGGGGCTATAGGGGGTGATAAGCAGCTATAGGGGAGGGCGTATAGGTGCGGGTGTATAGGGGGTGATAAGCGGCTATAGGGGCAGGTGCATAGGGGCTATAGGGGTTGATGAGCAGACATAGGCGCTGTGGGGCTATAGGGGGCTGCAGAGCAGCTACAGGGGACCACGGGGGATGATGAGCAGCTATAGATGGCTGTGGTGACTATGGCGGCTATAGAGGGCTACGGGGAGCAGCCTTAAGGCTGGAGATGGCCTATAGGGGCTGGAGAGCACCTATGGGGGCCTATATGCTCCACAAAGGGGCTACGAGAGCTATAGGGGGTTGGCCAGGGCTGGGAACAGGCTATAGGGGGCTGCAGAGGAAGGGTGGAGGCTGGAGAGCCGCTATAGGGGTCTATAGGGAGGCGGGAAGAAGCCGTAGGGGTGGATACGCCGTAGGACTTGGAGCTGGGAGGGGGCTCCAGGGGCTGGAGCGTGGCCATAGGGCGTATGGAGGCTATAGGGGGCTAGGGAAGCTGGAGAGCAGCTATAAGGAGGGGTATAGGGGGCTGCAGGGGGGTACAGGGGCTGGGGAGGGGCTGTAGGAGCCTATAGGGGCTGTGGGAGCCCATAGGGGCTGTGGGAGCTGGCGTGGGGGGTACGGTGGCTGTAGGGGCAGAGGCCGCAGGGATCTATGGGGGCCATAGGGGCAGAGGCTATAGGAGGGTGTAGGGGCCCCTCATACCTGTAAGGCACAGGGGGCGTGGCCATTCCCAAGGGAACCGCCCCCCTTCCCTACTGTTAACTCTGGAACCTACTGATGGCCGGAGATGGTGGGGCGGGATATGACACAGGGACACCCCCAGGAGAGGCCAATGTCCCCAAGGCCACCACAGAGGGCACCCCCCCCCCCCCCGCCCCATGTCCCACACAGACCCCCCCTGCCGCTCGCCTCCATCGTCCTTTATTAAAGCTGGGGGGAGGGGACATCCCTGTCCCCACATCGCCCCCCCCCCCCTCCCCCAGTATCACAAAATAAACCTTAAATACAAAAATAAAGTGTCCCCTCCCCCCGGGGTGGGGGGGTGGCCCCTGGCTTCTGGGTGACACCCGAGGCGCAGCGCGGTGTCCTCAGGGAGGGCCATCCCCCCGCTCAGTGTCCCAGCAGGTTCCTGGTGACGCTGCCACCGTGTCACAGCTGCTCCAGGCTGAGGCCACCGGCCGTCCCTGCCGGTGATGGCACGGCGTAGACCAACGCCTCCTCCTCCTCCTCCTCTTCCCGGCAGATGATGGTGACGGTGCCAGCGGGATCCGGTGTCACCGGGCCCGGCTGCAGGCAGGCCTGGAAGCAGAGGGGACAGGGACGGGAGGACATGGAGAAGTCCCCAACTTGGGGACACACCACGGGGTGATACCACAGGGCCACCTCCCTCTCCCGAGCGTTCAGACTGGCATCGCCCAGCAAGGAGCAGCGCACACCGGGGAACGGCGTCGCCCCTGGTGGGACAGAGCCATGGGTCACCCGCCGGTGGCCCCAGCATGTCCCCGCTGTCACCTACCAGCTGGAGCCTCTCCTCGGAGAGCAGGCTCTCCCGCCGCAGCTGCTCCACCAGCCCCTCCATGGCCTCCAGCCGGGCCCGGTGCCGCCGCCGCCGCTGCTGCAGCACCTTCACCCTCCGCTGCAGCACCAGCGCCACTGCCACGAGCTCCTCCGTGCTCAGCTCCCCCGGCGGGGACGTCCCCGTCACCGCCTGTGATACGATGGGGACGGTGGAGACGATGGGAAGCGTCAGGGCGGAGGAGAGGACGGTCACCGCTGGTGACGGCGGGGGAACGGTTGTCCCCTCTGCCTGCTCCACCCGCCGGGATGGCAGCGGCGCAGCGGGCTCCAGGGCCGTGGCCAGGGTGGTTTTGGGGATGGGTAGCCGTTCCGGTGTCACCGGCTCTGTGACGCTCACTGGGAGGGGCTGCTTAGGCTGGGTGGCGCCTGCTGGCGTGCTGGGACTCTCCTGTTTCTGTAGAAAAACACAATTCCCCATTTCTGGAGGTTCTCGCGGTGCTATAGTGGAGCGGGGATGGGTGGCAGGGCAGGTTTCTCCTCAAAAGCCCCCGCTCTGGGGACAAAAACCACCGCGAGGCAACAAAACCCTCCTGGGGACCTTCCAGGGAGCTCCTAAATCCCTTGGGGGAACCTCGAGGTCCCTCTGAGGAGCTCCGAGACCCCACGGAGAGCTTCCATCCCCTCCTGAGGGGGCTTCCAGGACCTTCTAGACTCTTCCACACCCTTCTAGACCCCTCTGAGAAGCTTCAAGACCCCTTGAGACGCTTCTGGGGAGCTCCAAGATGCTTCCAGGGGACCCTTCCCTCTCACAGAAGCTTCCAGACCCTGCTGGGGGACCTCACAGATGCTTCTAGACCCTTCTAGAGGAGCTCATAGATGTTTCTAGACCTTTCTGGGGGGCTCAAGACTATTCTAGGTGCTCCTAAGGTGGGGGGAGCTCACCGGGGGGCTGGGGGGGAAGATGGTAGGGACGGCATCGGGGCGCAGGTAGCGCACGCCCCAGCGGTACTGGAAGCAGGAGGGCTCGAAGTGGTCGCTGCAGAGGTGCTGGTGGCGGGTGGGCACCCAGTTCTCCTGCCGCATGTGCGCCAGCCATTGCCGGAGCCGCGCCGCGTCCTGCAGCGGGAACCTGGAGGGGCAGGGGGGGTTAACAGGACACATGGTGGTGGTGGTGGTGGGGGGGGGGTGTCCCCACAACCCCCTTCTCTGGAGCCCCAGAGGCCCCCATTTTGGGCCACCCCACCTTGGATAATCCCACCCCGGGGTCCTCCCACCTTTCGGGGGGCTTCCCGCCTGCCCTCAAAAAGCCCATTTGGCCCCTCTCCCCGGGCCCCAGCCCCGCTCTTGAACCAGCCCCAGGCCCCACCGGGGCTGAGACCCCACCCCAGAAGGAGCCCCACGACCCTGGCCGCACTCAGGTTCAAGGCCCTGAGCCCAGCCCCAGGCCCCACCTCAGAGCCGGTTGCAGGCCACACCCAGGCCCCACTCCAGACCTCACACAGCTCCCGGGCCCACCCCAGGCCCGGCCCCAGGCCCCGGCCCCGCTCGGGTTCAAGTTCAGGCTCAGGTTCGGACCCAAGCCCGGCCCCAGGCCAGCCCAGGCCCCGGGCCCACCCCAGAACCCGCCCCAGGCCTCACGCAAGCCCCGACCGCACACAGGCCCCACCCCAGGCCCCGGGTCCACCCCAGAACGAGCTTCAGGCTCAGGTCCCGGCCCCCCCGGCCCCGGTCCCGGTCCCCACTTGTAGAAGCTGAGGCGGCGGGCGAGCGGCCGGGGCTGCCCCGCCGCGTTGGAGCAGTGCGGAGCGCGGCAGGACTTAGGCATCGCCGCCGCACGGACGTGACGCGGAGGCGTTACGTCAGCGCGCCCGGCCGTCGCCGTAGCAACGCTTGCCCGGCCCCTGCGGTAGCGCATGCGCACTGAGGGGGCACCGTCGCCATGGCAACGGGGTCTACGCGGCCCAGGGATGCCCCGCTGGGCTCCCCACGGTCCAGACGGCCCCGTTCTCCGCCGGCGGGGCAGGGCAGACGGCTCCCCACGCCAGTAATCACCCTGGCGATTATAATCGATAAATACGCCGTGCCGTACCTGCTGTCGGCGGCCGGGCCGGCCCGGTGAGGTCGGGTCCTCAGGGCTCGAACCAGGGGGCCCCGGAAACGGAGGGGCGGGGCCTTCACCGCTCCACCTCGCCATTGGCTAAGCGCTGTGCAGGACCCCCACGAGGGGCGGAGCCTGGGTCCCCAGCGCCGCGCTGCCATTGGTCGAGGCGGGCTAGGCGGGAGGCGGGCTCGCGGGCGATGGCCAATGGGGAGGCGCCGCTGGCTCTCGGCGCGCAGTTCGCATCGGTGACGGGCGGCGGCGGCCGGCGGCCATGGCGGCGGTGAGCGGCGGGCCCGGGCCCGGGCCCGGGCCCGACTCGTCCCCGCTCCTTCACCCGCGGCGGCGGTGGAGGCAGCAGGGCCCGGAGGAGGCGGTGAGGGGGGCGCGGCGCAGGGCGGGCTGTGGCCGGGGACCCCGCGGGGCGGAGTCGGTGGGGGGGGGCAGCACTTGGGGGGGTCTCCATGGGTGGGGCGCCGCTCCCAGCCGGGGGTGCTTTGAGGTGCCCCCACGGGGATGGGGCACAGAGAGGCACGCGAGTGCCCCGTGCCCAAGGGGCCACCCCTGGGGGCTCAGGGTCCCCCCGAGGGACCACCCCCCGCACCCTGCTTCCTCCAGCCCCGCGCCTGGGGGTCCCTCCTCCTCTCCTCAGGTGACGCTGGAGAAGGTCCTGGGAATCACCGCCCAGACCAGCAGCGGCTTGGCCTGCGACCCAGCCACGGGACTGCTCGCCTACCCAGCCGGGTGAGTGCCCACAGGGACCCCCAGCAACCCCTCCGTGCCCCCCAGATCCCAGCCCGGGAAAAACCTCCCCCCTTCCCACCCAGGTGCGTCGTCGTCATCCTGAATCCCCGTGACAACACGCAGAGGCACCTCCTGAACACCTCCAGGTACCCCCCAAACACCCCCCAGACTTCTCCAGGTACCCCCCAACACAGGCTGTGCCATACGTTGGGCTTCAGGAGCGATGCTTGCACAGCTTCCAGTATTTTTCCTCCCTTCTCCTCCCAATAAAACCTCAGTTTTTCCCTCCAGAGCAAGCCAGTTGTCAAAGAAAACCCAATATTTTCCAGGAAAACTCTGAGCGCGTTGGCCTTCTCGCCTGATGGAAAGCTCATTGTCACCGGAGAGGTGAGTGCCACTTGCTTGTAGTCACCTAAACCCCAATTTTGGCTGTCCCGGCGCCAGCAGGATGGAGTAGCCAGGATTGTCCCTTCCCTGCTTTTGGGGGGGGGTTTCCACCCAATTTGGGATCACGCTGGGAGGGTGGGAACACCCTTTAGGGCCAGAGGACACGCCGGGTGGCTGTGGGGGCTGGTGAGAAGGGGAAAGCCAGCGCCACGCTGCTGATTCCCCACGCAGAATGGGCACCGACCGGCTGTCCGCGTGTGGGACGTGGAGGAGCGGGCGCAGGTCTCAGCGCTGCACGGTCACAAGCACGGTGTGGCTTGCGTCGCCTTCTCCCCCAGCGCCCGGTACCTGGTGTCGGTGGGACACCCGCACGACATGGTGGTCAACGTTTGGGACTGGAAGGTGAGCTCTGGCCAAACTGAGCTGGCTTAAAGCAGCTTGAAATTCCCCAAATGGGAGGGAAATGGCCCTTTTCCATCTTTTCTTATGGCTGCTTGTGGCTCCAGGCTCTTGGGGGGTTAATGCTTGTGCGCAACCTGACCACGCCTTTCTTTCTGAGCAGAAAGGTTCCCTGGTGGCATCAAACAAGGTGTCCTGCAAAGTGATGTCTGTGTCCTTCTCCGAGGACAGCTACTTCGTCACCGTGGGGCACCGCCATGTCAAGTTCTGGTTCCTGGATACGTCGAGGGAGCTGAAGGTGAGGGGGTGTCCTTTGCCGATGCCGTCCCATGGGTGCGGGCGGCTAGTGAAGCTGAACTGGGGCTGGACGCTGCTTAAATCCTCGTCACCAAAGGCAACGTGACGCGGGAGTGGGTGGTTTCTGTAGAAAGGACCGAAGAAATGCCAGGTTTTCCCCCCAGAATTCATGGCTGCATCACACCTGAATGTTGCTTTGCTCCAGCTGCCTGGTGCTGGATGCGACAGAACCTCACAAACCGAGCCAGACCCATTAATAAACTAAAACCAGGATTTATTTTTACAAGACGGTGACCAATTCAAACTCGGTTTTACTCTAACCGAAACCGCTTTGAGACACCGACAAACATCGACAATGTGCAGGTTCAGGCTCTTGGGAAGGAGAGCTGCGGTGGGAAGGTTTTTGTCAGGTCTTTGTTAGGTTTTTCGCGGGCTTTTGTCAGCCCTGTCTGATATTCGTCAGGGCTTTGTTGGGGCAGGTGCATCTGCTGCACCGGTCCTCGAAGTCGCGGGTGCTTCGGCTCATCCTGGAGCTGGGGACGCTTGGGCCAGCAAAAGCCTGTGGGTGCACGGGGACGCCGCCGAGGTCTGCTCGCTGTCGGCATCTGGGAGACATTTCCTTCGTTAACGCTCGTTAATGTGGGGTTGGTGGTGCTACCCTGCTTTGCAGATCACGGAGACGGTGCCGCTGGTGGGACGCTCGGGGCTGCTGGGGGAGCTTCTTGACAACGTCTTCTGCGGGGTGGCCTGCGGCCATGGGCAGATGTCAGGCAGCACCTTCTGCGTCTCCTCCTCGGGGCTGCTCTGCCACTTCAACCAGAAGCGGGTGCTGGAGAAATGGATCATTCTGCAGGTGAAGGGGGGCACCCCCAGGCCCCCGGGGTGAAGCCCACGGCGGGGACCTGACGCGTGCCGGCCGCAGGTGCCGCTGGCGAACTGCCTCTGCCTCAGCGAGGAGCTGATCTTCTGTGGCTGTGCCCACGGCACCGTGAGGATTTTCCAGGCTCGGGACATGAGCTATCTGAGCGACCTCCCCAAACCTCACCCCCTGGGCGTGGATGTCACCCAGGATTCCCCACCGAGGTACCGCAGGGCCGAGGGCACGGTAGGGACTCCCCTGTCCCCACCCCCCCACATCAACTGCCCAGTGTGGCTTCCGTGTCCAAGCCAGGGGGTTTTGGACCGCGCAGCTCTCGTTGCTCATCCCCCAAGTTCATCTCAACGGAGGTCTGAGCTGAGATAGGTTTGACTTGTCGCCCGCGCCGAAGGACGGCAAGGATGGGGGGGGGGGGGGGGCGTCAGGCTTGCGGGGGGGGTCGCACCGCTTTGTTTTCCCCTTCACTTTGGGGGTCGCCTGTCGGGGTACGGTCACTGTTTCATTTGCAAACCAAAATCTGCCTCTGGCAGAGCACTTGCTTGGGCTCTGGAGGGGTTGGCCCCCCCAAAACGCAGCGCCCTAGGGACGCGACCTGACTCCCTGCAGGCGGACAGACCTGGCCTACCCCGACACAATCGCCTTGGCCTACGACACCCACAACTGCTGGCTGTCCTGCGTCTACAAGGACCACAGTGTCTACGTCTGGGATGTCAGGGACCTGCGGAACATCAGGACAGTGTGGTCGGACCTTTTCCACAGCTCCTTTGTCTGGAGCGTGGAGGTAAGAGCGAACGGGTCCCAGAGGGGCCATTCAGGGCACCTGCGTCCCCACTTTCCTTCCCCACCCCTGACGCGTAACTCCCCGGGTGCAGGTGTACCCCGAATTTGAGGAGCGGAGATCCTGTCTGCCGCCCGGCTCCTTCCTGACGTGCTCCTCGGACAACACCATCCGTGTCTGGAACCTGGGAGGTGGCTCCGCATGCCCTGAGCAGGGCAGTGCCTACAGCACGGTACCGTGGGGGGCTGCGTCCCCCCTCCCTGCTCAAGGCAGCCGTCAACCGAACACTGCCAAAACCACCACTAACCCACGGCCCTCAGCACCACACCTACCCATCTTCTGAACACCTCCAGGCGTCGCGACTCCACCACTGCCCTGGGCAGCCTGTTCCGATGTTTAATAACCCTGTCAGTGTAGAAAGTTTTCCTAATATCCATCCTAAACCTCCCCCGGGCACAACTTGAGGCTGTTTCCTCTTGTCCTATGGCCTCTTCCCTGGGAGAAGAGACCGACCCCCCCTGGCTACCCGCTCCTTTCAGGGAGCTGTGGAGAGCGAGAAGGTCTCCCCTCGACCTCCTCTTCTCCAGGCTGAACCCCCCCAGCCCCCTCAGCCGCTCCTCACCAGACTCGTGCTCCAGACCCCTCACCAGCTCCGTTGCCCTTCTCTGGACTCGCTCCAGCCCCTCCATGTCTTTTTTGTGGTGAGGGGCCCAGAACTGGACACAGCCCCCGAGGTGGGGCCTCACCGCTGCCCAGTACAGGTCACCATCACTGCCCCAGTCCCGCTGGCCACACCATTGCTGATACAGGCCAGGATGGTGTTGGCCTCCTTGGCCACTTGAGCACACTGCTGGCTCATATTCTGCCGGCTGTTGACCAACGCCGGCAGTTTCAGGGCGTTCCCATCGGCATCTTGCTGCTCTGGGGACCGAGCTGCTGCCTGAGCAGGAGAGGAGCAGCGATTTTTCGTGGGTTTTGGTGATTATAGCAAGCCTGGAAAACTGCTTTCTGTTCTCCTGCACCTGCTATCTCTGTCCGAACGACCAAAGGACACAGTTGTGCTTCTCAAATGTTGGTGTTTCCCGAGCAGGAAGGGTGGGAAAATGAAGCGGGGCTGTTGGAAGCAGTTGGGTGACGCGGGCGGCTCCTCTCCTCCCCAAAGAGCTGCCTTGCGCTCTGCCGGGGGCCTGACTGTCCCCTCTCCCCCCGCCCCAAGACCCTGCGCAACATCATCTACGTGGACAACGACACGCGGCACCTCCAGGACTCCTCCAGCGCCCCCGACCGAAATGAGAACCTGGGTCACCTGGACGTCAAGTCTGGGGTCCGGGTGATGCAGGTCAGCCCCGATGGGGAGTACCTGGCATCGGGGGACAGAGGAGGAACCCTCAGGCAAGTGGCCCCCAGCTCGGCCGACAGCCAGAGGAGGAGGGTGGCGCTTGGGTGCCTGGCTGCGCTCCTCGCCACTCGTTCCAGCTGTTCAACCCTTTTCCATGGGCATCCCCGAGCCCCCTGGCCGCCCACGACGGTGTTCCTGCCTGGCTCCCCCCGTTATGGCGCGCTTCCCTCGCAGGATACACGAGCTGCGGTTCATGCGGGCGGTGGCTAAAGTGGATGCTCACGATTCAGAAGTTCTTTGCCTGGAGTATTCAAAGCCGGAGACCGGTAAGGCTTTGTCCTGACGGTGATGCCTGAAAGCCACCGCAAAACCTTAGCGTGGCGTTGTTTTTAACACCCTCTTCTCCGGTGGCTCCAGGAGCAGCGCTGCTGGCTTCGGCGAGCAGAGACAGGCTGATCCATGTCTTGAACGTAGACAAGAACTACAAGCTGGAGCAAACCCTGGATGATCACTCCTCAGCGATAACGTCGGTCAAATTTGCTGGTAGGTGGCTGAATTGCACCCAAACGCCCACCCTCAGGCTGCCCTTCGCTGCCTTCTGCCTTGAAGACGGGGTTTTTCTCTCTGGGTTTATGTACCTAAACCTCCACCGCCTGAGACAGAGGGGGCTCCTCGGTAGAAAACAGGCGTCTCCAGACGAAGAGCACCGAGCCGTCCGTCGGGGGGACACCCATAGCAGGGGGATCCCACCCTTGGATTGCATCTAGTTGTTAAAAGAATCATTTTTTTTACGGATTCATTCATAAAGAAGCATTTCTTGGATTCACTCGGCAGTGAATTTGGAATGGGACACGATCTCTGATCGCCTTTCCCTGTGCTCTCTCCGCTCAGGCGATGGGGACATTCAGCTGATAAGCTGCGGCGCCGATAAAAGTATTTATTTCCGCAACGCTCAAAAGGTGAGTTTAGCAGCACCTCTGCAGGGATCTGCTGTTTCTCCCTGAAAAATCGGAGGGGCGAGAAGGCAACGCGGCTCTCCCGTCTCCCGACAGCTCCCAGACGGCTTCAATTTCGTCAGGACGCATCACGTCGCCGAGAAAACCACCCTGTACGACATGGACATCGATATCACACAGAAACATGTCGCTGTCGCCTGCCAGGACAGAAACGTCAGGTGAAGACACTTTTCCGTGCCGGCTTGGGCTCAACCCGCCTCGGGGTCGCCTTCCTCCCGCTGGCTCTGCTGTCCCTGGGGGGGCTCGGGGCCGGCTTGCGCACCTTCCGCTCCCCGCACAGGGTGTACAGCACGGCCAGCGGGAAGCTGAAGCGCTGCTACAAGGGGTCGCAAGGGGACGAGGGCTCTGTGCTGAAGGTAAGAGGGCGATTTCCACCACGTGTCGGCCGTCAGGGCGCCAGCAGCCCCTCCCTCGGCGCAGGAGGGGGCAGGATTGAGGGGCTTGGGGCTGAGCCCTTGAACCCCTCAGGGTAAGAGCTGCTGCCCGGAGGCACCTGCAGACCTTGGCCAACGGGAACCTCGTGAGGTTCAACAAGGTTCCGCAGCTGGCTGGGGGCAACCGCCGTCCCAACGCAGGCTGGAGGAGGGAGGAAGGGAGGGATGGAGAGCAGCCCTGCCGCGAAGGACGTGGGGACGCTGGTGGGCGGCACATGGGCGCCGGGAACTGGCACCGTGCGCTCGCGGCCCAGGAAGCCAAGCGTCTCCTGGGCTGCAGGTCGAGGGAGGGGATTCTCCCCCTCTGCTCCGGTGAGACCCCCCCCTGCATCCAGCTCTGGGGTCCCCGGCACAAGCCGGGTGCGGACCTGCTCGTGTGGGTCCAGAGGAGGCCACGGGAACGGTCTGAAGGCTTGGAGCAGCTCTGCTGTGGGGAGAGGCTGAGGGAGCTGGGGCTGCTCAGCCTGGAGAGGAGATGGAGACCTCGCTGCGGCCATTCGGTGCCTAACGGGGTGTAGGAAAGATGGAGAGAGACTTTGAGCGGGGGCTGCAGTGACAGGACGAGGGGCGATGGCTTGAAACCACCAGAGGAAGGGTTCGGTTGGACGCGAGGAAGGCATTTTTTGCGATGAGGGGGGTGAGCCCCTGGCCCGGGCTGCCCGGAGAGGCTGTGGCTGCCCCATCCCTGGAGGGGTTCAAGGCCAGGTTGGAGGGGCCTTGGAGCAACCTGGGCTGGTGGGAGGTGTCCCTGCCCAGGGCAGGGGGTGGCACTGCGTGGGCTTTGAAGGTCCCTTCGGCCCAAACCCTCCCACGCTCCTCCGAAGTTCCGCTCGCCCTCCCAGCTGGGGCCGAGCCCGACCCACCGCTCCTCTCCCCCAGGTACAGCTGGATCCCTCGGGCACCTTCCTGGCCACGAGCTGCTCCGACAAGAGCATCGCCCTCATCGACTTCCACTCCGGGGAGTGCGTGGCGAAAATGTTCGGCCATTCAGGTTCGGTTCCTCTCGGAAGCCCGGGAGCTGCCCGGGAAAAGGGGAAGACGCAGAGGAGAGCTGCTGGGCAGCCCCCAGTGCTGTGCTTACCCCTCCTGGCCCCCATCCAGCCGCCAAGCCCCCCAGAAATGCCCCCATGGCTCCCACTACGGGGATTAAACCTAAACGAGCCAGGAGGGCGGGGGGGGTCGCTATCCTGACAAGCAAACCCCCCCCCCACCACCCCCCGCCCTGCATTTTCTTCTGTTTGGCGCAGATATAGTCACGGGGATGCGGTTCACCTACAACTGCAGGCACCTCATCACCGTCTCGGGAGACAGGTAGGGGCCGGCGGGGGCTAAGAAACAGTCTGATTTACACCCCACACCCCTCGCGGGACGCCGGTTTCGAGGGCGCTGGGCAGGGTGCGCCCACGAGTGCTGGAGGGCAGAGTGAATCGAGGAAATTAACTGAGGGAATAATCCACGCTCTGGTTACGACCTGATACACCCCCCCCCCGCCCCGCCCCAACGTTTCTACCCCCAGCTGCATCTTTATCTGGCACCTGGGCCTCGAAATCCCCAGCAGCATGAGGCAGCACTTGCTGGAGCTCAACCTGCTGCAGCCGAAGCCAGGGAAGGAGCCTGGGGCCGCAGCGCAGCTCAGGTAGCGGGGAAAAGCCCCTCGCCCCCGCGTCCCACCCCGGTTTTGCCCTTCGGGGCAGGAAGGAGCTCGGCGGCGCCACCGTTCTCCCCTCCTCCAGGCGCCAGACCTACATCTCCATCCCCAGTGGGGCGGCAGCCCCCAGTGCCGGCGGAGCTCCCGAGGAGGAGCGAGAGGAGGCCTTGCCCCCGCAGACCCCCTCCAAGGAAGACTCAGGGCCACGTGCGTTGGGGGCCGGGGGTCCTTCTGCAGCTGCACCCCGTTTTCTGCCCCCCTCTCCCCCGAAGGGGGTACACGGCCCTGTTCCTAACCTCGCCTTTTCCCCCCCCTCCCCAGCTCCGGCGTGCATCCTGACCAACGGCAGGCTGCCCATGTGGGCAAAGAGGCTGGTAAGGCACGCGGCCAACCCTGGCCGTGTAATTTAATTTAATTGAATTTAACAGGGCTGGCCGAAGGTCCCTTTGCTCCGTTTCCGCCACATCCCTTCTCTTCTCTCCCCCCTTTTCCAGCTGGGAGAGGTGGAGGAGGGCGACGCAGCAGCTGACGGCCCCCGGTGGAGCTACCGGCCGCAGGGGCGATGGGCAGAGCGCGCTGAGAGGGGCCCCATCAAGACCCTGCCGGAGGGGGATCCCCCCTACTTCACCCCCCTCAAGCCCCACTTCGGGGGTGACGTGGAGCTCGAGCCCGGCAGCCTGGAGCATCTGCTTTCAGTGGTGGGGCCGGATCCCGCACCCGCCATCAACCCTCCCTGGAGACCCCTCCGCTCGTGCCGGCACCCCTCTTTCCGGGGAAAAAGAAAATCCGGCTTCGGACATCAGCTTCCCATCTCCGGCAGGTGGAGAGCTCTCCCGGCAACATCTCCGAGGACTTCCAGCTCTCCGAGCTCCTCCAGGACGAGGAAACCGACGGGGGACGGGAATCACTGGATATGACCGGGGCCGGACCGGAGGAGCTGTGCGCGCCAGAGGGAAGAAGGTTGGTGCTGTCGGGGTCGGAGCAGGGAAACTTTTCAGGCGCGAGGGTCGCATTGAGAGTCCAAGCCCGATCCGCGGCTGAGGGAAGCCCTCCCTGTTGAGGCGAGGTTCGGAGAAGACCCCCTCCTTCTTTCCGGGCTCCTCAGAGAGGGGTCCCAGACCCGCTCAGCCGTTTTGTGTCCGAAGGATCACGGATGCAGCCACTGACCGCAGTCAGCGTTTGCCCATTTCGGAGCCCTGCCGGGGGCTTCCGCTGAGACGCTGTTGCAAAGCGGAAAAGATGAAACACCTTATTAAGGTGAACAGACGTAACCGTCTCAGAATTGCCGCTGGTAAATGCATTCACGGCAGAAATGGAGCGTGAGTTAATAGTTCAGTGTTTCATTAACGATATTTCCCTGGGTAACATCCCAGAGTGGGAGGTGTGAGGCTCCCTGAAGAGGGAGAGGAGAGTCCAGGCCTGGCGACCCGTCCGGTGGTGGAATTCTCCTCCTCCAAATGGAGGATTCTAAACTCCAGATTTATACTTTTGGTGAGGTGGGACCAAGTCACTTACCGTGTGCCAATTAACTCTTAACGAGGCTTGTTGGCGTTGTCGGTGAAGACAGTTGCAGGGGCTGGGGGGGGGGCTTGCGTGTTCAGTACGGAGGCACGGTCGCTCTCCTGGCTTTACCGGAATATTTTCTGGAATAACATTGCGCTGTGGGGCCTCTGCCACAAGCCCAGGTTGATTCCAGCCATCCGTCCTGGCTTTCGCCAGATAAACGAGGCGCGCAGCTCGTGTCTAATCGGCCTTTGCAAACGAGCGCGCTGCTCAGGCTGGTGCTGTCGGTGCGAGACAAGCACGTGGCTGGTATCGTCTCAGGTCGCGCGCGCACCCTCTCGCTGTTCCCGCACCACCGAGCCTGGCAACTTCCCACGGCGCCTTCGCCTTCTGCGAGCCAACGCAGGAACAAACCTGGGGAGGAAAAGGCAAAGAACAAATTGAACCCTGGCACCTCGTGGGTGGGGGAATTTCCGAAGCCAACACCCGGGCAGATGCGTGCAAGCAGGGGACAGGGGCGCTGCGGAGCGGGAGAGAGTCCTCGTTGGCGAGAGAGTCCTCGTTAGCAAAAGAGCCAAGAGCTCAGACTTGCTGCTCTCGCCTGTACTCCGAGAGCTCGGGCGGGCAGGGTTTTTCACTGTGCTTTTGATCTTCTTCAACAGCGGGGCAGGAACCTGGGGCACGTTCGATGAGGTGCCCCTGGGTCCATCGCAGGCCGACGTTATCCAAGTGCAGGTGTTCTCCTTGTCGAGCGTATGAGACTGAACACCAATTAGCGCGATACACGTGTTTTCCAGCGCCCCACCTGCACGACTGTGTTCCTCCTCGCTGATTTTTCCATCACTTTCCCGCAAACCTTCTCCTAGCCGAGCCCCCGAGCGCGTCCCGGCTCGGGGCGAGGGCGAGCACCGATCTGGCGCTGGCGTCCGGTGCTCGGCCGTCGCTCACCCCGCTCCCCTTCCTTCCCCCAAGGCCAGGCGTGATGGAGCTGCCGCTGCGCCCCATGATCCCAGGGGGGCTGGAGCTCGGGCTCAGCCAGAAGTACGCCTCGTCCCGTGTTTCCCCGACGCCTCGCTGTCAGCCACAAGGTAACGCCGGCGGTGTGGCCAGGGCTCCAGGAGCACCGTCTTTGCCAGCACTAAACCCTCGTGAAAAGCTCGGGGGCAGCTTTAGTTCTTGCGAGGGGACCGGAATGGGAATAAAAACCGCCCAGTGCTAACGCCCATCGTATCGCGGTGGGGGGCTTTGCTGTCCTGCCCTGTCCCGGCAGACGAGGACTCGTCGGGCTCTGCGGGGGAGGTGGAGGAGCCAGAGGAGAACCCGCCGCCCAGCACCTCCCTGCCCCAGACCCCCGAGCAGGAGAAGTACCTCAGGCAGCACTTCCAGACGCTGGCCGACGCCGAAGGTAACAGGAGGCACTGCGGGCAGACGGTGCGGGCGGATCCTGGCGATGGCCGAGCTCACACCTCCCGCCCTGCCACCGCAGAGAGGTTCAACGGCTCCTTAAAGGATCTGAAACCACCCGAACCCGCGGACGAGGAAAAAGCCGCCTTCTTGAACCCACGCTTGAGCATTTCAGCCCGGTTCCTCGCACGCTGCCAGAAGAACAGCAGGTGGGCAGCAGGTTGGTGTCTGTCTGTCCAGTGGGGAAGGGGTTTCCTGCTCCTGACCCCATCTCTCATTCCGCAGGCTGGCGGCTGCCTTCCCCCCGCGGGCACGGCCCCGGCCACAGAGCCCGGCCCGCACCCAGGAGCCGCTCGAGGACCTGCCGAAAACAGCCAAGGAGCTCCAGCAATCAGAGGCAAGTCAGCGTTCTGTCTACGGGAGGGAGAAATACCCAAAAAAAGGTGTTTTCGCTCCTCGAGCCAGGCTCAGCAGTGCTTCTGTCGACTTTTTAGGAACTGCTGGATGAAAAACCTTGGGAAACAGGAGAGGAAACAGGCTCCGAGGCCGGCAAACCCACGGGTGAGTGTGAGGGCCTTCCTTTGCCCCCACACCCCCTCCCTGATGGGGACGAGGCGCATTTTTGTCCCCTCCCGGAGGGGAGGAGGAACGGGGCCTACAGCAGCCGTGGTGCCTGTAGGATCCCAGCTCCAGGACGAGACCTTTGCCAGGGCCCTGCGGCTGCTGCGGACCCAGTTCCAGGAGACGCTGCGGCTCTACACCCAGGTCAGTGCCTCCTTGGCCGGGTGGTCGAACCACTCCCCTGGTGCCTCAGCTCGGAAATGGCCAAGGACCAGGGTGACGAGGGGACCCTCTCCTCCCGCAGATGACCATCCGCGCTGAGGCCACCAAGGCCAGGACTGCGCTGGAAAGCCTTTGCCACTGGATGGGAGCGGAGCTGCGCTCCTGCACCGTCCCCCACGCCCCCAGCGGACCCCTGGACCCTGGGGCTGCTCCGCTCCAACCCCCTCCCGGAGACGGACCGGAGGCTGCGGGGCAGCAGCCCTGAAACACTTGAAATGAAGGTATTGGGGTGCTGATTCTCTTTCCCAGTTAAATTTGGGGGGTTGTTTTTTTAGGCAATTCTCTAAGCTTTAACCATTTTCGGAGCTCTCGGATGTATATTTTCCTCTGGTTTCCTGCTCCAAGCCCCCCCAAACACCCCCTGAGCACCTCAGCAGCCACGTCCCCTCCCAGCCCCGACCCCCTTCCACGCCGCTGGCAGCGGGGCAGAAGTGGCCGTCGCTGCCCATTTTAAAGGTTGTTAAAATAATAATAAATCTCGTTGAAGCAAAGCGAGGGGGTCTAGGGGCAGTGGATTTGCGCCTCCCCAGTCTCACCGGGACCAAGGAGGCTTTCGTGGGGCTGCAGGATGCCTGGGTGCCCCCCAGCAGCGATTTGGGGTGCGGTGAGGAGACGGGGGGTCGGCTGGAGGGTGGTTCAGGGGACCCAGGGGGGTGATTTGGGGTAAAGGGGAAGGCAATTTTGGGCAATTCAAGGCTTGACGGAGTGATTTGAGACACAGTGGTGGCCATCTGGGGGCACGGAGGGGGGTGATTTAGGATACTCAGAGAGCAATTTGGGGCCCCATAGGGCAATTTAGGGCACCAGGACTTCAACATGGGCCCCGCTGCGGGCAAGTGGGGGCACTGGGGATGCAAACTGGGCTCCAGGGGGGTGAGTTAGAGCCCGGTAGGGACATGTTGGGGCTGCTATGGGGTGATGTGGGGCACTCGGGGAGCAACCTGGGGCACCGGGGTTGTGACTTGGGGCCCTACGGCTGCAATTTGAGGCTGAGTAGGGCAATTTGGGGTACCAGGGATGTGATTTGGGGCCCATCCCCTGTGACTGGGAGGAAACCGCGGACGATTTGGGCCCCGCAGCTGTAACATCCCCACTGGGTCCATCTCCCCCCAGCCACATCCCCCTCCAATGCCGCCCCCCCCGCCGCAGCCCCCTCAAACCCCAGAGAGCCACCGACACAGACCACTGCCAAAAATAATCATTATTGCCACCAAAATGCCACCCCAGCGGGTACGGGGGGAGAGGTGGACCCAGGGTTGGGGGGTTCTGGGGCAACGGCCACAATCTGTGGCAATGTTGAGATTGAGAGCGTTTCCAGGCGCTGTCACTCGGTCCAGCGGTGGCCACAATGCGGGGCCGTGCAAACGTAGTAGAGCCTCATGGCATCCTGAGGGGCAGAAGGGCGTCACGGTGGTGGTGGGGGGGGACACGCGTAGGGGGAATGGTGACGTGGGGGTGGGGGGGTCACCTCACCTCGGCTCTGGCGCTGTGTGACTGAAAGAATACAGCCTCCTTGTGCCCACACCTGGGGGAGAAGAGGGACAGTGGTGACAAGGTGTGGAGGGGGACATCAGAGACCCACGGGGACACTGGAGCCACAAGGGACAAAGAGGGACACTTGAGAGCCCACGGGGTGGGGGGGGACACCAGAACTGGGGAGGGCACCAGAGATCCGAGGGGGACCACCAGAGCTGGGGGGGGGAGCTGATGTCCCCCACGGGGGTCCCCACATCCCCACTCACTTCTGGCAGGGGTGGTCCTCGGTGCGGGGCAGTGTGGGGTCCTGGGAGACGTCGGCGATGATCTGCGTGAGCTCACTGCAAGGAGACACCCCAGGGCATTAATTAGGCCCCTTAATTACCCCATGGCTATTAGCAACCCTGGTATCCCCCACCTTAAGCGCCCTTAAATTGTTCTCCCTTGTTATCTCCCTTTATTGCCAACCAGTCGCCCCTCGATCACTTATTAACTACCACAACTGTCTTTTTACTAATTAAGTATACAAGAACTGTTCTTATTAATTGCCCCCATTAGTTGCCCAGGACCCAGGTGGCCGGTAGCACTAACGAACTCCCTCCGCTAACGAACTCACTCCACTTCGTGGGTGATCTTGTTGACGTAGATGCAGCTGTTGTCAGCCTCTTGCTGGTAGTCGCAGTTGCGGCACTGGGGGAAGAGCTGGGGGTTACGGAGGGGTCCCAGTGCCAAACTGGGAGGGGCGCGGCATGGCCCCACCAGGGGGTCCCCGTGGGGGCTGGGAGGGCAGGCACATCCCACTGCGAGGATGGGACTGGTCCCAGTACGCCTCCGGGACCGGTCCCAGTGCCGTGCAGTCCGGTACGCTGAGACCGGTCCCCCCCGGCAGCGGCAGTGTGGGGGGGCGGAGGGCACTCACAGCATAGAGCAGGATCCGGTTCTCTTTGTCCTCCTTGGGGTACAGCATGTTGTTGCTGGGGAGGGACACGGGGGGGGTGTCACTGCGGGGTCTCTTCGGGGGGGGGGGGGGGGAACGAACGACTCCCGGGGCCACATCCCTGGGGGAGGGGGGACTGGGGGGCCGCCGGGGGTATCTGGGGGAGTTGGGGTGTGGTTGGGGCGGTATCTGGGGGGGCTGGGGAGGGCTTAGGGGAACCCGGAGGTGTCTCGGTGGCTGGGGGGACCTCAGGGGGTACCTGTGGGGCCCCAGAGAGTGGTTGGGGCGGTATCTGGGGGACCCGGGGCGGGGTTGGGGGAACCAGGGGGTATCTGGGGAGGCCAGCGAGGGGGCCGGGGGGGTGGCAGGGAGGGAGCTGGGGGGTACCGGCGGCCCCTCACCACTCCTGGCAGAAGCGGATCCCCACGAAGCCCGGCTCGTAGCCGCCCTCCGCCTCCATGGCGGCCCCGACGGCGGCGGCGCAGGACAAACCGGCGGCCGGCGCATGCGCGGGCCCCTCCCCTTCCTCCCGAGCGCGTCCCTATTGGCGGTTGGGGCAGGGGGCGGGTCCCTCGCCATTGGCTGCCCCGCTGCGCGCGGGGCGGGCCGGCGGCGCCGATTGGGCGGGCGGCGGGGGCGGGGCGAGCGCGCGGGGCGGGCCGAAGGTTCCAGAAGCGGTGGCGGCGGGATGAAGGCGGCGGCGGAGACCGGGCCCGGGCTGGGCCTCGGGGCCGGCTCCGTGTCGCTGTCGGTGAGCAGCAGCCTCAACTCCTTCCGCGCCCTCAAGCGGTACAGCACCGGCCTCACCATCGCCGAGTTCAAGGTACCGGAGCTGCGGCCCTCCCTGGCCTCCGCCCTGGCGGGCCGGGCCCCGCCTCCCCTGTACGGGCCCCCTCCGCCGCGACCCTCCTCCTCATTCCCCTTCCCCCGCTGGGGACCGGGACCGCCCCTTCCTCGTGGGAGACCACGTTCCTCCCCGGGACGGCGGGTACCACCGGGACACGCCCCCCCCCTTTTCCCCCCCCCCCCCCCGCAGCGAGGCCTGGGACCCCCACCCCCTCCTCACCGAGACCCCTCCTCGCGCGTCCTCTTCAGGGGGGACCGGGATCCCCGACTCCCTCCTCATATCCCTCACCGGGACACACCCCCCCTTCCTCTTTCTCCCCCCCATCTCCTCACCGGGAACCCCCTCTTTCCCCGCATCCGTCACTGGGACTCCTTCCTCTTCCCCCTCACCGGGACCCCCCCCCCGCCTCCTTGCCGGGATCCCTCCCCACTCCTCCTCCATACGGCAGGCCAAGATCCCCGTCTTCCTCCTCATCTTCCTCGCTGGGGCCCCCTCTTTTCCTCACCCCCTTCCCCAGTCACTGGGACTCCCCCATCTGCCTCCCCTCCCCGGGACCCCCGCTTTTTCCCCCTCTCCCCCACCGGGCCCCACTTCTTCCTCCCATCCCCTCTCCCTGGGACACACTCTCTTTCCTCTCACCTGCGCTGCCCCCTTCCCCCCGTCCTCCCCAGCATCACTCCCTCTCCCCCCTTCTCCCCCAGACACCCCCACTCCCCCCCTCCCCCCGGCTTCTCCCCTGTCTGGGGAGGGGGCCCAGCCCGGGAGCCCCCTCCAGCCACCAGCACTGGCTCCTTCTACCTGCCCTGGCATCCTGTGGGCTGGGACCAGCCCGGGGCTGGGTCCTGCCACCACCCACCCACCCTACTCCTGCTATTCCCAGTGCAAACTGGAGCTGGTGGTGGGCAGCCCAGCCTCCTGCATGGACCTGGAGCTCTACAGCACCCAGGAGGAGCTGCTGGGACGCCTGGACTGCGATGAGGCCCTGCTGGGCTCCTACCCCGTGACTGACGGCTGCCGCATCCACGTATGTCCCCATCCCCCCTTTTCTTACC
The DNA here is from genome assembly GCF_028500815.1 of Rissa tridactyla. NCBI lineage: Eukaryota > Metazoa > Chordata > Aves > Charadriiformes > Laridae > Rissa > Rissa tridactyla. The sequence continues at coordinate 133,136 of NC_071492.1, read as the reverse complement.
CCAAAACGGCCCCCCCTGTGGGGGAGATTCCCCCTGTAACTCCCCTGCCCACCCCCCCTGCAGGTGATCGACCGGAGCGGGGCACGCATCGGGGAGTACGAGGACGTCTCGCAGGTGGAGAAGTACCAGATCGCCGACAGCGACTACGACAAGCGGCCAGGTGATGCCAATGTCCTCACAGGCCACCTCCCCTCCCTGGGG